>NC_069500.1:911579510-911584510 GCF_027579735.1 Bombina bombina | reverse complement strand
TTGCTTCAGCAGTTGACTAAAAGCAATGCTGCTATTCAGAAGATTGTTGCTTTTGAGAATGCTTTTGAGAGACTTCTTGATATAATCACAGAAGAAGGAAACAGTGATGGAGGTGAGTGGAACTAATAACTCATATATAGTGCTACAATCATTCTTTATTATGTGTGCATTGTGCCTAGAATAGAGAGTTACATGGTTTGGAGGGGTGTTGAGGGTATTGCAAGGTTATCTTTATTGGTGTGTTGTATAACTTGCATATAATGTGTTGTACTTTACATTTTTTAACAGAAAATGCTGTATTATTTAAAGGGACATTATAGCCAAACATTTATTTCATGCAACAGCATCACTTGCAATATTTTGGCATAATAAAAATATTAAGTAAAATCTGTTTGAATTAAAGTTTGTGGATATTGAATTTGCTTTCATGTATTTGGCAAGAGTCCATGAGCTAGTGACGTATGGGATATACAATCCTACCAGGAGGGGCAAAGTTTCCCAAACCTCAAAATGCCTATAAATACACCCCTCACCACACCAATAATTCAGTTTTTACAAACTTTTCCTCCTATGGAGGTGGTGAAGTAAGTTTGTGCTAAGATTTCTACGTTGATATGCGCTTCTCAGCATTTTGAAGCCTGATTCCTCTCAGAGTACAGCGAATGTCAGAGGGACGTGAAGGGAGTATCACTTATTGAATACGATGATTTCCCTAACGGGGGTCTTTTTCATAGGTTCTCTGTTATCGTTCGTAGAGATTCATCTCCTACCTCCCTTATTCAGTTCGACGATATACTCTCATATTCCATTACCTCTACTGATAACCGTTTCAGTACTGGTTTGGCTATCTGCTATATGTGGATGGGTGTCTTTCGGTAAGTATGTTTTCATTACTTAAGACACTCTCAGCTATGGTTTGGCACTTTATGCATTAATATAAAGTTCTAAATATATGTATTGTACTTATATTTGCCATGAATCAGGTTTATGTATTTCCTTTTGCAGACTATCATTTTCATATTTGGGAAAAAACATATTTTGGAAATATTTTTCTTACCTGGGGTTTAGTCTTTTTTTTCAAATTGACTGCTTTTTTCATTAAATTTTGCGGGCAAAATTAAGGCTCGCGAGGGAGCAAAATGCCAAAGTTTATTGTGTCGTTTTTGGCGCGAGATGATGCAAATTCGTCATTTCCGGCGTCTTAGTTGACGCAGAGTTCTTTGCATAAGGTTGCGTCTTCAATGACGCGAGTGTGTCATTTCCGGATGATGTTAGCGCCAAAAAAATTTCAGTTGCATTGTGCGTCATACTTGGCACCAAATAATTTCATTATTTAAAAACCCCATTCCTATATGCCTCTTGCCTTTTTCTATGTCAGAGGGCTATGCTGTTTTGCATTTTTTTCCAATTCCTGAAACTGCCATATAAGGAAATTGATCATTTTGCTTCATATGTTGTTTTTTCTCTTACATTTGCAAGATGTCTCAATCTGATCCTGTCTCAGAAATCACTTTTGGCTGCTGCATGATAACAGTTCTACCAAAGCTAAGTGCATTTGTTGTAAATTTGTGGAGATTATATCTCCAACTGTGGCATGTAATAGTTGTCATGATAAGCTTTTACATGCAGAGAATGTGTCCATCAGTAATAGTACAATGCCTGTTGTTCCTTCAACATCTAATGTACATGATATACCTGTGAATATAAAAGATTTTATTGCTGATGCGATTCAGAAGGTTAATGAGGATCTATCTGATTCAGAAGATCCTTCCTCAGATATTGACACTGACAAATCTACTTATTTAAAATGGAGTATATTTGTTCCTTGTTAAAAGAGGTGTTGATTACATTGGATATTGAGGAAACTAGTCCTCTTGATATAAAAACTAGTAAACATTTAAATTCTATTTATAAACCTCCTGTGGTTACTCCAGATGTTTTTCCAGCTCCTGATGCTATTTCTGATATGATTTCTAAGGAATGGAATAGGCCTGGTACTTCTTTTATCCCTTCTTCATGGTTAAAAAAATCGTATCCTTTGCCAGCAGTTAGATTGGAGTTTTGGGAAAAGATCCCCAAAGTTGATGGGGCTATTTCTACTCTTACTAAACGTACTACTATTCCTATGGAAGATAGTACTTCTTTTAAAGACCCTTTAGATAGGAAACTTGAATCTTATCTAAGGAAAACTTATTTATATTCTGGCTATCTTCTCAAGCCTGCCATTTCTATGGCTGATGTTGCCGCTGCATCAACTTTTTGGTTGGAAAGTCTAGTGCAACAGGAAATGGATCCTGATACATTGTTCGCTTGCTTCAACATGCTAATCAATTTATCTGTGATGCCATTTTTTATATCATTAAAATTTATGTTAAATCTATGTCTTTAGCTTTTTTAGCTAGAAGAGCTTTGTGGCTCAAATATTGGAATGCTGACATGGTATCTAAGTCTAGATTACTATCTCTTTCTTTTCAAGGTAATACGTTATTTGGTTCTCAGTTGGATTCGATTATTTCAACTGTCACTGGGGGGAAGGGAGTTTTTTGCCTCAGGATAAAAGACCTAGGGGTAAATCTAAAGCTTCTAACCATTTTCGTTCCTTTTGACAAAATAAGGAACAGAAACCTAATCCTTCCCCCAAAGAATCTGGTTCCAATTGGAAACCTTCTTCAAGTTGGAATAAATCCAGACGGTTTATGAAACCAAAGCCAGCCCCCAAGTCTGCATGAAGGTGCGGCCCTCATTCCAGCTTAGCTGGTAGAGGGCAGATTAAGATTCTTCCAAAACATTTGGGCAGATTCTGTCCAAAATCAATTGATTCAGAGTATTGTCTCTCAAGGGTACCAAATAGGATTCAGCGTAAGACCTCCTGTGAGAAGATTTTTTTCTCTCACACATCCCAGCAAATCCAGTAAAGGCTCAGGCTTTTCTGAAGTATGTTTCAGACCTGGAGTTTTCAGGGGTAATCATACCAGTTCCGTTTCAGGAACAGGGTCTGGGGTTTTATTCAAAACTATTCATTGTCCCAAAGAAAGAAAATTCATTCAGGCTAGTTCTGGATCTGAAATTTTTGAATCGTTATGTAAGAGTGCCAACTTTCAAAATGGTGACTATAAGGACTATTCTGCCTTTTGTTCAGCAAGAGCATTATATGTCCACAATAGACTTACAGGATGCATATCTTCATATTCCGATTCATCCAGATCATTATCAGTATCTGAGATTCTCTTTTCTAGACAAGCATTACCAATTTGTCCTCCTTGGAGTCTTAATTTGGTTTTGAAGGCTTTACAGGCTTCTCCATTTGAGCCTATGCATTCTTTGGGCATTAAACTACTTTCTTGGAAAGTGTTGTTCCTTTTGGCCATCTCTTCTGCTAGAAGAGTTTCCGAATTATCTGTTCTTTCTTGTGAATCTCCTTTTCTGGTTTTACATCAGGATAAGGCAGTTTTGCGGACTTCATTTAAATTTCTACCTAAGGTTGTGAATTCTAAAAACATTAATAGAGAAATTGTTGTCCCTTCTTTGTGTCCTAATCCTAAGAATTCTTTGCAGAGATCCTTACATTCTTTGGATGTGGTAAGAGCTTTGAAATATTATGTTGAAGCTACTAAAGATTTCAAGAAGACTTATAGTCTATTTATTATCTTTTATGGTTCTAGGAAAGGTCAGAAGGCTTCTTCCATTTCCTTAGCATCTTGGTTAAAGCTTTTGATTCATCAGGTTTCTTTGGAGTCGGGTCAGGCCCCGCCTCAGAGAATTACAGCTCATTCTACTTGATCAGTCTCCACTTCGTGGGCTTTTAAGAATGAAGCTTCATTTGATCTGATTTGCAAAGCAGCAACTTGGTCTTCTTTACATTTACTAAATTCTACCGTTTTGATGTATTTGCTTCTTCGGAAGCAGTTTTTGGTAGAAAAGTTTTTCAGGCAGCTGTTTCAGTTTGATTCTTCTGCTTATGTTTAAGTTTTTTCTTTTCATTATGAAAATAAACTTATAATTTGGGTTGTGGATTAATTCTTTCAGTGGAAAATGGCTGTTATTATTGTATCCCTCCTTCTCTAGTGACCCCTCTGTGGAGTTCCACATCTTGGGTATTACTATCCCATACGTCACTAGCTCATGGATTCTTGCCAATTACATGAAAGAAAACATAATTTATGTAAGAACTTACCTGATAAATTCATTTTTTTCATATTGGCAAGAGTCCATGAGACCCACCCTTTTTGTGGTGGTTATGATTTTTTGTATAAAGCACAATTATTTCCAAATTCCTTTGTTGATGCTTTTTACTCTTTTCTTTAACACCCCACTACTTGGCTATTCGTTAAACTGAATTGTGGGTGTGGTGAGGGGTGTATTTATAGGCATTTTGAGGTTTGGGAAACTGCCCCTCCTGGTAGGATTGTATATCCCATACGTCACTAGCTCATGGACTCTTGCCAATATGAAAGAAATTAATTTATCAGGTACGTTTTTAAATAGGAATAAAGATGTATTACCAGCGCTAAACTGTAGATCTAAACACGTAGGGACAATCCTACATATGTGTGACCAGAAAAGTAGGGTAATCCATAAAGAAACAAATATATAAAAAATTAGTCACCTGAATAAATTAACTACAGTACCTAATATAATATTTTTTGTATACATGCATCTAGGGGCATAGCAGTTGGAAGACTTGTCACTTAAAATGGACAGTAATGTCATAATTAGACATTCATGATTTAGACAGAGCAAACCATTTTAAACAACTTTCCAATTTACTTCTATTATTTAATTTGCTTCCTTCTCTTGTTATCCTTTGCTGAAAGGTTTAGCTAGGTTCTAGCTGCTAATTGGTGGCTGTATATACCGACTGTCATTGATTGGTTCACCCATGTGTTCCGTTAGAAACCAGTAGTGCATTGCTGCTCCTTCAACAAATGATTCAAAGAGAATGAAGCAAATTTGATAATAGAAGTATACTGGAAAGTTGCTTAAAATGATATGTTCTGCCT
>NC_069500.1:911469510-911574510 GCF_027579735.1 Bombina bombina | reverse complement strand
TGTGCTTCCAAAAGTAAATAGAATAGTATTTTTTCTTTAATACAAGGGAAAGCCACAAGCAAGTATTACTTTTTTTACTTTGAATGGAAAGCCACAAATATTAACTTATCAGCATCTCCGGTCCAATAATGCAGCTGGAGTGCTTTCATGGCAATATTCTCTTCTTCTATGCCTTAGCTTTAAAGAAGTCGGTAATATGCTTGGGCTGTGTATTCTGTTGTCATGGCGCACAGAGCATACTTTCTATTCGGCGTGTTTGCTATATAGCCTGTCTTTTTAATGCTGCATTATAGCAGCTGTGGCTCTGCAGTAAGCTTGGATCTGAGCTTGGGGATGAGAAGTGATAGAAGAAAGGGAAGGGAACTGGTGAAGTTATAGGACTGATGTTTAGAGGACCCCTTTGAGACGGAGAGGAACTAGAGAAGCCTTAAAGGGGCATAAAACAGTTTAAGATATGTACATATCCTAAAAGGGCTAATTAATTAAAAATAGTTTGCATAAAAAAATGTTTAAAAATTGCTTTTAAGTATTTTCAAATAATTTTCAAAAATAAGCAAAATGAATTACATAGCTAAGCTGCCTGGAGAAGCCAACTCCACCCCCCTTATCTGTTTTTAGACACAGGCATTGTATTTCAACTGAGTTCACAGCTTCTAGGCATGATCCAGCAGATAATCTCTATGCATTTTTGCATTCTACCAAACAACAATAGATATAGCCATAGAAGGAAATGTGTGGGGGGAGTTAGAGCTTTGCAATTCAGAAACTAACAAGAAAGGGTTAATGGCGAGGCACTACAGTATAAATTTGCAGGTAAAGTAATATTATATTATTATATTTTGTCTTTATCCCAACTTGTTTTATGTCCCTTTAAAGGGCAGTTTACTCCAAAATGTTTGTTTAAAAGATAGATAATCCCTTTATTACCCGTTCCCCAGTTTTTCATAACCAACATAGTTATATTAATATACTTTTTACCTCTGTAATTACCTTGTATCTAAGCATTCTCATACTGCTTCTTTATATCTGTTCTATTTGCATTTCAGACAATTTGTGCAGACTCATGAATTACTCCACAGGATAGCACAATGTTATCTATATGACACACATGAACGATCAGTGTCTTGCTTTGAAAAGCCATAAAATTGCCCTGAGATAAAGGTGGCATGCAGGGGCTTAGAAAATCAACAATTTAGACCTTTTAAAGGTTATAAAGTATAGATGTTAGTGGAAATATTTTAATGGGACATGAATGTCAAAATAAAACTTTTTAAGATTTAGATAGAACTTGAAATTAAAAACAAACAAAACTTTGTTAGTGTAGGTTGTAAGCGTCCCTGAATAGTAGAGTCTTCAGGGAGCACTTGAAGCTTGAGAGTTCCATAAGATGGGAGCCAGTCTTGAGAAATCTTGTAGACGGGAATGTGACGAGGTAACGAGAGGAGGAGAGTAGGAGATCATGAGGGGAGCGAAGGGGACAGGAGGGAGAGTATCTGGAGACAAGGTCTGAGATGTAAGGGGAATCAATGCAATTGAGGGCTTTGTCAGAGTGAGAATTTTGTGTTTAATCCTGGAGGCAATAGGAAGCCAGTGAAGGGATTGGCAGAGAGGTGTGGCAGATGAAGAGCGACGTGTAAGGAAGATGAGCCTGGCAGAGGCATTCATTATGGATTGTAAAGGAGCTAGGCGGCAGCTAGGGAGACCAGAGAGGGTAGAGTTGCAGTAGTCGAGGCGGGAAAGGATGAGAGAGTGGATTAAAATCTTTGTTGTGTCTTGTGTAAGGAAATGTCTAATTTTAGCAATGTTTTTAAGGTGGAAGCGGCAGGCTTTAGCCAAGGACTGAATGTGAGGAGTTAAAGAAAGATCTGAGTCACGTGTGACCCCAAGACATCGGGCATTGAGGTTGGGGTAATGATGGAGTTGTCAACAGTTATAGAGACATGGGGGGGGTGGAGATTTTTGAAGAAGGGGGAAATTAAGGAGCTCAGTTTTGGAGAGATTTAGCTTGAGGTAGTGAGAGGACATCCAAGATGAGATATGAGAGAGAGAGTTAGTGACACGGGTTAGCAAGGAAGGAGATAATTCTGGTGCAGAGAGGTAGATTTGGGTATCCTCGGCATACAAATGATAATGAAACCCGTAGGACTTTATTAAGGAACCCAGTGAGGACGGGTAGATTGAGAAGAGAAGGGGACCGAGGACAGAGCCTTGCGGTACCCCAACAGAAAGAGGTAATGGGGCAGAGGATACCCCAGAGAAGGCTACACTAAAGGTACGGTTAGACAGTTAGGAAGAGAACCAAGAGAGACCTGTGTCACAGATGCCGAAGGATAGGAGGGTATAGAGCAAAATAGGGTGGTTGACAGTATCAAAAGCTGCAGACAGATAAAGGAGGATAAGTAGAGAGAAGTGGCCTTTTTGATTTTGTTGTAAGTAGGTCGTTGGTAACCTTAACAATTGCTGTCTCTGTTGAGTGAAGGGGGCGAAATCCAGATTGCAGTGGGTCAAGGAGGGAGTTTAAGAGCATACCTAGAGAGACTCAAGAGCTTGCCTTTGTCTTGAACACTATATGGCAGCATTGATTGAAACATTGTTTGTAACGGCTTCTTGCCCCAGGTAGTTTTTCTGTCTTCTATCTTGTGGTTTTCCCTTTCATTAACAGAATATCGGTCACTCGCCACTTATTTCGATTTGCATTATTTTCCTATCTTTTTGCTGGTACTAGTTTAGAATTTTGTGTTTGTCACTGCCTTTTATTTCTTTGCCACTGCAGATCAATGTCTCCTTAAAGGGACATAATACTCATATGCTAAATCACTTGAAAGTGATGCAGCAAAGCTGTAAAAAGCTGACATGAAAATATCACCTGAGCATCTCTATGTGAAAAAGGAAGATATTTTACCTCACAATTTCTTCAGCTCACATTAGTAAGAGCTCTATGAACAGTTACACTTCAGCTGCTGTCCAGTTGCAAGTTAGAAAAAGAAACAATAGCCAATCAGCAGGTCATGCATTGCTTTGCTGTGATCTCATGAGATTTCACTGAAATCTCGCAAGACTTCATAGTAAACGTCCTTAAACTGAATAGGAAAATAACATGACACTGCCTGCACATGCCAGATGTATGCTCCCTTGCAAGTCCTGGGACTAGCATTCTCATTGGCTGCTTAAACTCTTTACAGTGGGGTGTGAATACTTAAAAATCTTCCTTTCTTACATAGAGATGTTCAGGTGATACTTTCTATTCAGCTTTTTACAGCTATGCTGCATCACTTTTAAGTGCTTCAACGTTTGGGTATTATGTCTCTTTAAAACTGTTTAGAGTGATGGTTTAGCTGGAATACATGTTTGTTTTTTCTTCTTTTTACAGACAATAAACACTGTATCCGAAGTTATTAGAGGCAACCAAATTAACCAGGATTATTTTGCCTCTGTAAATGCCCCATCAAACCCACCAAGGTAATGTCATATTTAGATTCTCAACCAGTTTGCCTTAAACTACAGTGCAAAACGTACCCTAATAGAAGTTATTTAATGTAAAGGAAATGATTTAATAAATGTTCTGTTAGTTTTCTCCATCTGCTACCTATTTCACTACCTGTTGTTTTTATAACATATCTGTGAAGTGTTGCAATATTCCTGTTTCAATACAGGGAGTGCAGAATTATTAGGCAAGTTGTATTTTTGAGGATTAATGTTATTATTGAACAACAACCATGTTCTCAATGAACCCAAAAAAATCATTAATATCAAAGCTGAATAGTTTTGGAAGTAGTTTTTAGTTTGTTTTTAGTTATAGCTATTTTAGGGGGATATCTGTGTGTGCAGGTGACTATTACTGTGCATAATTATTAGGCAACTTAACAAAAAACAAATATATACCCATTTCAATTATTTATTTTTACCAGTGAAACCAATATAACATCTCAACATTCACAAATATACATTTCTGACATTCAAAAACAAAACAAAAACAAATCAGTGACCAATATAGCCACCTTTCTTTGCAAGGACACTCAAAAGCCTGCCATCCATGGATGCTGTCAGTGTTTTGATCTGTTCACCATCAACATTGCGTGCAGCAGCAACCACAGCCTCCCAGACACTGTTCAGAGAGGTGTACTGTTTTCCCTCCTTGTAAATCTCACATTTGATGATGGACCACAGGTTCTCAATGGGGTTCAGATCAGGTGAACAAGGAGGCCATGTCATTAGATTTTCTTCTTTTATACCCTTTCTTGCCAGCCACACTGTGGAGTACTTGGACGCGTGTGATGGAGCATTGTCCTGCATGAAAAACATGTTTTTCTTGAAGGATGCAGACTTCTTCCTGTACCACTGCTTGAAGAAGGTGTCTTCCAGAAACTGGCAGTAGGACTGGGAGTTGAGCTTGACTCCATCCTCAACCCGAAAAGGCCCCACAAGCTCATCTTTGATGATACCAGCCCAAACCAGTACTCCACCTCCACCTTGCTGGCTTCTGAGTCGGACTGGAGCTCTCTGCCCTTTACCAATCCAGCCACGGGCCCATCCATCTGGCCCATCAAGACTCACTCTCATTTCATCAGTCCATAAAACCTTAGAAAAATCAGTCTTGAGATATTTCTTGGCCCAGTCTTGACGTTTCAGCTTGTGTGTCTTGTTCAGTGGTGGTCGTCTTTCAGCCTTTCTTACCTTGGCCATGTCTCTGAGTATTGCACACCTTGTGCTTTTGGGCACTCCAGTGATGTTGCAGCTCTGAAATATGGCCAAACTGGTGGCAAGTGGCATCTTGGCAGCTGCACGCTTGACTTTTCTCAGTTCATGGGCAGTTATTTTGCGCCTTGGTTTTTCCACACGCTTCTTGCGACCCTGTTGACTATTTTGAATGAAACGCTTGATTGTTCGATGATCACGCTTCAGAAGCTTTGCAATTTTAAGAGTGCTGCATCCCTCTGCAAGATATCTCACTATTTTTGACTTTTCTGAGCCTGTCAAGTCCTTCTTTTGACCCATTTTGCCAAAGGAAAGGAAGTTGCCTAATAATTATGCACACCTGATATAGGGTGTTGATGTCATTAGACCACACCCCTTCTCATTACAGAGATGCACATCACCTAATATGCTTAATTGGTAGTAGGCTTTCGAGCCTATACAGCTTGGAGTAAGACAACATGTATAAAGAGGATGATGTGGTCAAAATACTCATTTGCCTAATAATTCTGCACTCCCTGTATTGTACGTCACTGACTAAAATAGGTTTCCCTCGCCTGCCTGTTACAACGTATGGACTTCCACTTTCGCAGGTTACAATAATTAACTTTACACTCCTGGCAATTTACCTTCTCGGCAGAGAGGCAAAGTTTCAGGAATGTGGTTCACTGTTAACCCATAACGTATGGTAAAGGTAGCAAGAATAATGGGGTAAATATGCTTATAGGATGTTGGGATTATTTTGGAAGGAATGTGCTGCAGAGAAGATATAATTCAATGTGAAGGTAAATTAAAGGTACAGTCTACTCCCAGAATTTTTATTGTTTAAAAATATAGATAATCCCTTTATTACCCATTCCTCAGTTTTGCATAACCAACACGGTTATATTAATAACTTTTTACCTCTCTGATTACCTTGTATCTAAACCTCTGCAGACTTCCCCCTCACGGGTGTGAGCACAACGTTATCTATATGATACACATGAACTAGCACTCTCTAGCTGTGAAAAACTCAAATGCATTGAGATAAGAGGTGGTCTTCAGTTAAGTTTCAATTTAAAATTGCATGCCCTATCTGAATCATGAAAGTTTAATTTTGACTAGACTGTCCCTTTTAATTAATGTGAAAATCCACCTATGCAATCTCTGTGCTAGTGTCAGAAATATTGCTAAATTTTTTGCTGGAAAAGTAAAGCACATCTGTAAAATTACAAGTTATTTCTCCTACCTTATTTTATTCCTCCCGCCAACCCATTCCTATTACTTTCTGTAGTGTATTGATGTATGCTTTCACCCATCACTCAATGCATCTCCAATGTATACAGTGAACCGACTATATCATTGCCGATTCATTCTTTACAAAGGCACATGTGAAGTAGGTCCTTTAGCATTGCTGTGAGTCAGGATCATGACTTACAGCTGTGAGCTGTTTGGCAAAGCTTCCTATTGGCTATGCCCCGTATAGAAAAAAAACTGCATTTCCAGGGGCGAGGCAGCTGGTTAGTAATAAAGTAAGATTAATGAATAATTTTAAAAATAGTTGCACTGTGTGAAAAAAAAAAACAGCACTAGCATGTACTTTGTGCAGTCTGCTTTGTAGCAGACTTTTATTTGTCATCACTTTAAATTGTTAGAGTAAAAATATTTTATTGGCACTATTATAGTGGGGAAAGCTACTGAGTGGTGAAAAGTAGGATCAGTGTTTGTGGGATGAAAATATACAGCAGAGATGCTGCTCTATATATGTTAATGATGGTTTGGTCACTGTTTGTGATAAAAAATTTGTATACACATTTCTTTAGGTTTTATTTATTTATTTATTTTTTCAAAAAGATTTTTATTTTCATTGAAAAAAACATTAACAATATAATCCAACATTATTATCATACAGGATGCGTTTGCATGTTGTGAGGTTACAATGTTTAGAAAGATTAGTTCAGAGTGCCCATCGTTGATTGGCGGGCACCCCTTCAGGAAACTATAAAGTTGTACAACATCAAATTAAGCAATACAATATCGCTGGAAAATTACTTGATATAACTAGTTCCATCATACCAAGTCACACCAGTAGTTCTATACTCGTCTTATTTAAGCGGCAGTTAAAGTTATTAAGCAAATAAATATATGTATATGGATAAATAGATATATATAAGTACCTGTACTTATGGGCATATATATTGGTCCTAGGTCTAAAGGTATTTAAGTGGGCACACTTCATGGGGCCGAATATTATCTGCTAGTTAGGGGGAGGGGTTCATTATGGTGAAGTTGTACAGGGGAGGGGGATGCAGAAATAGGGGGAGGGGGGGAGGAGAGGGAATCATTAGTTTAGGTTTTATTTTGAAAGGATTTCAAACATATACAAGTTTTTTTTAAAAAAACTACATGTACTAGTGTTTACAAGTTTACATTGATCATCTGAAGTTAACATGATTTAGCGGTTTCAGGATAACCCTTTGTATTCTAGACTGGGTTCAGTATGGGGTTATAAGTCCACCAGTCCATAAGTGTAATGTCCCATTCTCTTATCATGCAATGACTGATTAGTGCACCAACAGGCATTGTCCACTGGTAGGGCACTTTAAAACACATTCTGACATGTAGTAGCCCACAATTTACAAAGTATAATTGTATTTGATAGCATTTTTCTGAAGCTCCTCTTGTGATAAAGAGAAAAACCTACTTAAAGTGGTAGAATTAAAGACCAAATAGGAATAAAAACAATCTAAACATAGGATGAATCAACATGTAAACTTAGATGAACCAAGCCATTTATTGTGCGTAGGGTTTCAAGGCAAGGTATTATTAGAAAACTCCATAGTCTAGAAAACGTAAAATATAAGGGACTTAGTTTTTGCAAATTGTTCTTGGTGTTTATGTATGTTAAACATAAAGACAACAAAAAAAGTAAAAGAATAAAAGCGCAAAATGTTTTGTTATAATTAAAGTTTATTTCTTCTACAAGATACGACGAGTCCACAGATTTCATTTTTACTTGTGGGATATTAACCTCCTGCTGACAGGAAGTGGCAAAGAGCACCACAGCAGAGCTTCATATATAGCTCCTCCCTTCACTCCACCTCCAGTCATTCTCTTTGCCTGTGTTAGTGATAGGAAGAGGTAAAGTGAGGTGTTAGTTTAGATTCTTCATTCAAGTGTTTATTATTTTAAATGGTGCCTGTGTGTACTATTTTTATTCTGGGCAACTTCTGAAGGACCAATTGTGAGGAACTGGTGGAGTTTTACTTCACTATGCCTCCCCTTTTGGTGTTGTCTGGAGATGGACTTAGTGATTTTGCCTAAGACCTTGTTTTCTCATCCACAGGACCTCTGGAGGAGATGGTGGACCTCTGGACACTGTGAGTATCATCGTGCTGTTACTCAGCATGAAGGTAGGTGCAGTTTATTTCAGTTTTTTTTAGCAGAACTCTGATTTAACTGACTCTATTATTATAATTATTCATTCCCAGACAGGCAGATTGTGGCCTAGGGCACTGGGACTTTAATACTCTAATGAAAATTTTAAAAGGTGTTTGTTTTTAAAAAGAAAACGTTTATACAGCAAGTATATTGTGTGTTTTTTATTAAACTTATGATGGCAGACCCTGGAGACTCATTTTGGCTTGTGTGAGTTACGGTTGGTTGTAGACGCCCACGATGGGCGGGGCCTCATTCACGCGCTTCTGTAGCGCCATTGCGTAGTTGTCTTAGGCAGGTGACGGATACCTTTCCCGGTGCAGCTTGTCACTTCAGTATAGAGTGCTGCTAGATCAGGGGGTCACGTCCGGTTCTCATCCGGAGCCAGGTAGGAGCCGCAGCAGAGCTGTGGCAGGGTGACTGGAGTTCTAACTCCTGTTTTTTCTATCGGCATATCTGAAAGCTAGTGCAGGGCTTCTGTGAGGCTTTATTTTCTCCTCGTTCTGTGGGCTACAATCTAAAGCAGAAATATAAACTATTTTTATTCATTAAAGGGACAGTATATTTAATAACGATCAAATTTATTTTGGGTAATAATAAAGTTTTATAAAGACACAGTACTCGTTTTTGTAATTTAAAGATTTTTTTCATTTAAAGAGACAGTACACTTTTGTTCAATAAAAGAAATCTGACTAAGTTGGTAACTTGCATTTGTTGTTATGGAAGACATGGGTCAGGATACATGTCGCATGTGTTTAGATGCCACTGTGGAACTACCTGTCACTCTTTGTGACAATTGTGTGGAGAAAGCAGTACAGGGTAAAGAGAAATTATTTTTGAAGGATGATTCTCTTTCCACTGAGAGTCAAGATTTGCCGCAATCTCCTCCCCAAGCGTCACAGTCTTTAACACCAGCTCAAGCTGTGCCATCGGTGTCTGCTTCTTTTACTTTGCAAGATGTGGCTACAGTTATGTCTTCTACCCTTTCAGAGGTTTTGTCCAAGTTACCAGGGTTACAAGGCAAGCGTAGCAGAACAGAATCACAGGGTCTCCCTGTAGCTTCTGATGCTTTGATGGCTATCTCTGATTTACCCTCACAGACCTCTGAAGTGGAGGGTAAGTTGACTTTGTCTGAAGGGGAGCTGTTTGACTCAGGTAGTGCTTTACTCCAATCAGATTCGGACGTCATGTCCTTTAGATTTAAATTGGAACACCTCAGCTTATTGCTACGGGAGGTTTTATTGACTCGGATGATTGTGACACTATTGTGGTCCCTCCAGAAAAATTGTGTAAGATGGACAGATATCTGGAAGTCCCTACTTACTCAGATACCTTTCCGGTTCCTAAGAGAATTTCGGAGATTGTCACCAAGGAGTGGGAAAGACCGGGTATCCCGTTCTCCCCTTCCTCTATATTCAAGAAGATGTACCCTATACCTGAAACTGTGCGGGATTCTTGGCAGACAGTCCCTAAGGTGGAGGGTGCGATTTATACTCTAGCTAAGCGTACAACTATACCGATTGAGGACAGTTGTGCTTTCAAAGATCCTATGGATATAAAATTGGAGGGTCTGCTAAAGAAACTTTTTGTTCATCAGGGTTTCCTTTTACAACCGACGGCCTGCATTGTACCAGTTACAACTGCGGCTGCCTTTTGGTTTGATGCCCTGGAAGAATCTCTAAAGACTGAGACTTCCTTAGAGGAAATAATGGATAGGAATAAGGCCCTAAAATTGTCTAATTCCTTTGTCACGGAAGCCACTTTTCAGATCGCTATGTTAGCGGCTAAGAATGCAGGTTTTACCATTTTAGCACGCAGAGCCTTGTGGTTGAAGTCTTGGGCTGTGGATGTGTCATCTAAAACCAAGCTTTTGTCTATTCCTTTCAAGTGGAAAACTCTATTTGGTCCTGACTTGAAGGAGATTATTTTAGACATTACGGGAAGTAAGGGACATCTCTTACCTCAGAATAAAACACCTAAACAGAAAGGTAGACAGAGCAATTTTCGTTCCTTTTGAAACTTTAAGTGAATTCCTTCCTCATCCTCCACAAAACAGGAAGGGAATTTTGCTCAGGCCAAGTCCGTCTGGAGACCCAACCAGGCTTGGAACAAGGGTAAACAACCCAAGAAGCCTGGTGCTACTTCCAAGACAGTATGAAGGGGCGGCCCCCGATCCAGGACCGGATCTAGTAGGGGGCAGCCTTTCTCTCTTTGCCCAGGCTTGGGCAAGAGATGTTCAGGACCCCTGGACACTGGAAATTGTGACCCACGGGTATCAACTGGAATTCAAAAGTTCCTCCCCAAGGGGAAGGTTCCTTCTTTCACGATTGTCTGTACACCAGATAAAAAGAGAGGCGTTCTTACGTTGTGTAAAAGACCTCTCTACCATGCGAGTAATTTGTCCCATTCCCATACAGGAAATGGAGCAGGGGTTTTACTCAAATCTTTTCGTGGTTCCCAAAAAAAAGGGAACGTTTAGACCCATTTTAGATCTCAAGTCTAAACAAGTTTCTCAGAGTCCCTTCTTTCAAAATGGAGACTATTCGAACAATTTTGCCAATGATCCAGGAGGGTCAATTTATGACTACCGTGGACTTAAAGGATGCATACCTTAATATCCCTGTCCACAAGGATCATCATTAGTACCTAAGGTTTGCCTTCCTGGACAAACATTTTCAGTTCATGGCTCTGCCCTTTGGGTTGGCCACTGCACCCAGGATCTTCACGAAGGTTCTAAGGTCCCTTCTGGCGGTTCTCAGGCCCCGGGGCATTGCAGTAGCGCCTTATCTGGATGATATTCTGATCCAGGAGTCGACTTATCATCTGACAAGGTCTCATACAGACACAGTGTTGTCCTTTCTGAGAACTCACGGATGGAAGGTGAATCTAGAAAAAAGTTCACTAATTCCGCAGACAAAGGTTCCCTTCTTGGGAACTCTAATAGATTCTGTATCCATGAAGATTTTTCTGACGGAGGTCAGAAAATCAAAGATTCTAAATACATGCCGAGCCCTTCAGTCCAATCCTCGGCCATCAGTGGCTCAGTGCATGGAGGTAATCGGATTGATGGTGGCGGCAATGGATATCATTCCGTTTGCTCAATTTCATCTCAGACCACTGCAACTGTGCATGCTCGGACAGTGGAATGGGGATTTTGCAAATTTATCCCCTCAGATAAATCTGGACCAGGAGACCAGAGACTTTCTTCTTTGGTGGTTATCACCAGATCATCTGTCCCAAGGGACGTGTTTCCGCAGACCCTCGTGGGTGATAGTGACAACGGACGCCAGTCTATTAGGCTGGGGTGCAGTCTGGAATTCCCTGAAGGCTCAGGGTGTATGGACTGAGGTGGAGTCTCTACTTCCAATCAATATTCTGGAACTGAGAGCAATATTCCATGCACTTCAGGCGTGGCCTCAGTTGGCTTCGGCCGAATTTATCAGATTCCCGTCGGACAACATCACTACTGTGGCTTACATCAATCATCAGGGAGGAACGAGGAGTTCCTTAGCGATGAAAGAAGTATCCAAGATAATTTGATGGGCGGGGACCCACTCTTGTTATCTGTCCGCAATCTACATCCCAGGAGTGGACAACTGGGAAGCGGACTTTTTAAGCCGACAGGCTTTTCATCCGGTGGAGTGGGAACTCCATCTGGAGGTCTTTGCCTCACTGATCCTCTGCTGGGGCAGACCGGAATTCGATCTGATGGCGTCTCGACAGAATGCCAAGCTCCCAAGATACAGATCCAGGTCGAGGGATCCTCAGGCCGAACTAATAGATGCCTTGGCAGTGCCTTGGTCGTTCAACCTAGCTTATCTGTTCCCTCCATTTCCTCTCCTTCCCCGGGTGATTGCTCGGATCAAGCAGGAGAGGGCTTCAGTGATTCTAATTGGGCCTGCGTGGCCACGCAGGACTTGGTATGCAGAACTAGTGGACATGTCCTCTCTGCCTCCGTGGAAGCTCCCGATGAGACAGGACCATCTCATTCAAGGTCCTTTCCAACATCCAAATCTAGTTTCTCTGCAGCTGACTGCTTGGAGATTGAACGCTTGATCTTATCTAAGCGGGAATTTTCTGATGCGGTCATTGATACTTTGATTCAGGTACGTAAGCCTGTCACTAGAAAGATCTATCATAAGATATGGCGTAAATATATTTTTTGGTGTGAATCCAAGGGCTACTCATGGAGTAAGGTTAGGATTCCCAGAATTCTGTCTTTTCTCCAGGAAGGATTGGAGAAAGGGCTGTCAGCGAGTTCCTTAAAGGGACAAATCTCTGCTTTGTCAATTTTGCTACATAAACGTTTGGCAGATGTTCCAGATGTTCAGTCTTTTTGTCAGGCTTTAACCAGAATTAAGCCTGTGTTTAGACCAATTGCTCCACCCTGGAGTTTGAATTTAGTTCTTAATGTTCTTCAAGGGGTTCCGTTTGAACCCATTCATTCCATAGATATTAAGTTGTTATCTTGGAGAGTTTTGTTTTTGGTTGCTATTTCTTCTGCTCGTAGAGTTTCTGAGCTTTACAATGTGATTCGCCTTATCTTCCATTCTGATAAGGTGGTTTTGCGTACCAAACCTGGTTTCCTTCCTAAGGTTGTTTCTAATAAGAATATTAATCAGGAAATTGTGGTTCCTTCTTTATGTCCTAACCCTTCTTCTAAGAAGGAGCGTATGTTGCATATTGGATGTGGTCCGTGCCCTGAAGTTTTACTTGCAGGCGACTAAGAATTTCCGTCAATCATCTTCATTGTTCATTGTTTTTTCAGGAAAGCGTAGGGGTCAGAAAGCTACGGCTACCTCTCTTTCTTTTTTGGTTGAAGAGTATCATCCGTTTAGCGTATGAGACTGCTGGACAGCAGCCTCCTGAAAGAATTACGGCTCATTCCACCAGGGCTGTGGCTTCCTCATGGGCATTTCAAAATGATGCTTTTGTTGAACAGATTTGCAAGGCTGCAACTTGGTCGTCTCTTCATACTTTTTCCAAATTTTATACTTTTGCTTCTTCTGAGGCTGGTTTTGGGAGAAAGGTTCTTCAAGCAGTGGTGCCTTCCGTTTAGGTCCCTGTCTTGTCCCTCCCTTTCATCCGTGTCCTGTAGCTTTGGTATTGTATCCCACAAGTAAGGATGAAATCCGTGGACTCGTCGTATCTTGTAGAAGAAAAGGAAATGTATGCTTGCCTGATAAATTGATTTCTTCTACAATACAAGTCCACGGCCCACCCTGTTATTTTTTAAGACAGGTGTATTTTTATTTTAGTTAAACTTCAGTCACCTCTGCACCTTTGGCTTTTCCTTTCTCTTCCTAACTTTGGTCGAATGACTGGAGGTGGAGAGAAGGGAGGAGCTATATATATGCTGCTCTGCTGTGGTGCTATTTGCCACTTCCTGTCAGCAGGAGGTTAATATCCCAGAAGTAAGGATGAAATCCGTGGACTCGTTGTATCGTAGAAGAAATCAATTTATCAGGTAAGCATAAATTTTCTTTTTTGATTATTGGTCACCTTAAACTTCATAATAAATAAAAATAAACATATAGCTTTCCCCTCCATACACTAGAAATGGTCATACAAACCTACAAACAAATGCAGATAAAACATTGTTTTAGGAGCTTTCGTTTATAGTGGGGGGGTTTAATTGACAAATGTGTTTATATTGACAACTGTATCATTTCATGCTATTTCCCTCTTTTGTTTTAAAACCATTTCTCCCCTTCACAAAGGGCAAAATATCAGAGATATCATGTTCTAAGATTTTTAATATAAAATTATATTATTTTTGTGAATAATATTATATCGTCTATAATTCTTGTTCTCACTGAAATACATTTTGTCATATCATATTCTTAGCTTTATATATATATATATATATATATATATATATATATATATATATATATATATATATATAAATATATATATATATATATATATAAATATAGTCTAATAAAATAGCTTAATAGTTATATATTTTATAATAAGTTTCTTGCATTTATTTTGAGTTTCTAAAAGCTGGAATAGTTTTTGGCCTCTAGATGGCATTGTGTAACTATTAAATACAAACGTGTCTGTTAAAACTCTCAATATTTAATGGAAGTGTCATCACCAACATTACTGGCATCTGTCTGAGCAGTGCATTGTCTGAATGTGTATACTCCATATACCCCATGCACAGTAAATGATTTTACTGAAATAGGGATAGCGTTTGCTAGGAGAATGTTTGATGATACAGGTGCAATTTTGCCAGCCAGGTTGCATCATGAAGTAGCCGTGTGGGCGCTGTGTAATATTTTCTAATATTATATCAAAGCACAAATTAATTGCATAATTTTACATATTTGTATTTAATGATAATTGTGTGCAATAAAAAATAAATATTTTTAATAATAGCTAATTTTAGCTTGGTATTGGCTAAAATTTTAGCCAGGTGGTCAATAAAATCAGCCGTGTGGTGCATCCGCTAAAAACATGCTGAGGAGAACACTGCAAGTGTTTTGGCAAAATGCTTTCATATAAAACAACATATAAAACAACATTTCTCCAACATAGGTGTGTCCGGTCCACGGCGTCATCCTTACTTGTGGGATATTCTCTTCCCCAACAGGAAATGGCAAAGAGCCCAGCAAAGCTGGTCACATGATCCCTCCTAGGCTCCGCCTACCCCAGTCATTCTCTTTGCCGTTGTACAGGGATTCACTCCGTTGGTGGCTGTCCCTGGACAACCTGTCACAGGGGATGAGCTTCCGCAGACCAGAGTGGGTCATTGTCACGACCGACGCCAGTCTGATGGGCTGGGGCGCGGTCTGGGGACCCCTGAAAGCTCAGGGTCTTTGGTCTCGGGAAGAATCTCTTCTACCGATAAATATTCTGGAACTGAGAGCGATACTCAATGCTCTCAAGGCTTGGCCTCAGCTAGCAAAGGCCAAGTTCATACGGTTTCAATCAGACAACATGACGACTGTTGCGTACATCAACCATCAGGGGGGAACAAGGAGTTCCCTGGCGATGGAAGAAGTGACCAAAATCATTCAATGGGCGGAGACTCACTCCTGCCACTTGTCTGCAATCCACATCCCAGGAGTGGAAAATTGGGAAGCGGATTTTCTGAGTCGTCAGACATTACATCCGGGGGAGTGGGAACTCCATCCGGAAATCTTTGCCCAAATTACTCAACTGTGGGGCATTCCAGACATGGATCTGATGGCCTCTCGTCAGAACTTCAAGGTTCCTTGCTACGGGTCCAGATCCAGGGATCCCAAGGCGACTCTAGTAGATGCACTAGTAGCACCTTGGACCTTCAAACTAGCTTATGTATTCCCGCCGTTTCCTCTCATCCCCAGGCTGGTAGCCAGGATCAATCAGGAGAGGGCATCGGTGATCTTGATAGCTCCTGCGTGGCCACGCAGGACTTGGTATGCAGACCTGGTGAATATGTCATCGGCTCCACCATGGAAGCTACCTTTGAGACGAGACCTTCTTGTTCAAGGTCCGTTCGAACATCCGAATCTGGTCTCACTCCAACTGACTGCTTGGAGATTGAACGTTTGATCTTATCAAAGCGAGGGTTCTCAGATTCTGTTATTGATACTCTTGTTCAGGCCAGAAAGCCTGTAACTAGAAAAATTTACCACAAAATATGGAAAAAATATATCTGTTGGTGTGAATCTAAAGGATTCCCTTGGGACAAGGTAAAAATTCCTAAGATCCTGTCCTTTCTTCAAGAAGGATTGGAGAAAGGAGTATCTGCCAGTTCCTTGAAGGGACAGATTTCTGCCTTGTCTGTGTTACTTCACAAAAAGCTGGCAGCTGTGCCAGATGTTCAAGCCTTTGTTCAGGCTCTGGTTAGAATCAAGCCTGTTTACAAACCTTTGACTCCTCCTTGGAGTCTCAATTTAGTTCTTTCAGTTCTTCAGGGGGTTCCGTTTGAACCCTTACATTCCGTTGATATTAAGTTATTATCTTGGAAAGTTTTGTTTTTGGTTGCAATTTCTTCTGCTAGAAGAGTTTCAGAATTATCTGCTCTGCAGTGTTCTCCTCCTTATCTGGTGTTCCATGCAGATAAGGTGGTTTTACGTACTAAACCTGGTTTTCTTCCGAAAGTTGTTTCTAACAAAAACATTAACCAGGAGATAGTCGTGCCTTCTTTGTGTCCGAATCCAGTTTCAAAGAAGGAACGTTTGTTGCACAATTTGGATGTTGTTCGCGCTCTAAAATTCTATTTAGATGCTACAAAGGATTTTAGACAAACATCTTCCTTGTTTGTTGTTTATTCTGGTAAAAGGAGAGGTCAAAAAGCAACTTCTACCTCTCTCTCTTTTTGGATTAAAAGCATCATCAGATTGGCTTATGAGACTGCCGGACGGCAGCCTCCTGAAAGAATCACAGCCCATTCCACTAGGGCTGTGGCTTCCACATGGGCCTTCAAGAACGAGGCTTCTGTTGATCAGATATGTAAGGCAGCGACTTGGTCTTCACTGCACACTTTTACCAAATTTTACAAGTTTGATACTTTTGCTTCTTCTGAGGCTATTTTTGGGAGAAAGGTTTTGCAAGCCGTGGTGCCTTCCATTTAGGTGACCTGATTTGCTCCCTCCCTTCATCCGTGTCCTAAAGCTTTGGTATTGGTTCCCACAAGTAAGGATGACGCCGTGGACCGGACACACCTTTGTTGGACAAAACAGAATTTATGTTTACCTTATAAATTACTTTCTCCAAGGGTGTGTCCGGTCCACGGCCCGCCCTGGTTTTTTAATCAGGTCTGATAATTTATTTTCTTTAACTACAGTCACCACGTTATCATATGGTTTCTCCTATGCAAATATTCCTCCTTTACGTCGGTCGAATGACTGGGGTAGGCGGAGCCTAGGAGGGATCATGTGACCAGCTTTGCTGGGCTCTTTGCCATTTCCTGTTGGGGAAGAGAATATCCCACAAGTAAGGATGACGCCGTGGACCGGACACACCGTTGGAGAAAGTAATTTATCAGGTAAACATAAATTCTGTTTTTTGTCTACAATGTCCTAATTCTTATGTTTTGAAGGAACACTGAACCCAAATTTGTTTCTTTCATGATTCAGATAGAGCATGCAATTTTAAGCAGCTTTATAATTTACTCCTATTATATTTTTTTCTTTGTATCTTTATTAGAAAAAGGTGGAATGTAAAGCTTTATAAGCCGGCCAATATATATATATATAGATGCACTAGCAGTGCGCTGGAGGTTCAAACTCGTATATCTTTTTCCTCCTTTACCGCTTCTTCCTCGAGTGGTGGCCCGCATCAAGCAAGAGCGGGTATCAGTAATCCTGATTGCTCCATCGTGGCCACGAAGGACGTGGTTCGCGGATCTATTGGGGATTTTCTCATCTCCTCCGTGGAAGTTACCTTGTCGCAGAGAGCTGCTGATACAAGGTTAATTTGTTCATCAAAATCTAGATTCTCTGTTGCTGACTGTGTGGAGATTGAACGATTAGTCTTAGCCAAGAGAGGTTTCTCTGAGAGTGTCATTGATAGTCTTATTCAAGCTTGTAAACCAGTTACTCGGCGTATCTACCACAAGGTGTGGAGGATCTACTTATTCTGGTGTGAAGAGCTGGGTTTTTCCAGGCACAGAGTTAAGGTTGCCAGGATCTTATCTTTTCTCCAGGATGGGCTGGAAAAGGGCCTTTCTGCTAGTTCCCTGAGGGGACAGATTTCGGCCCTGTCGGTTTTATTGCACAAGAGACTGGCTGAGCTTCCAGACGTGCAGTCCTTTGTTAAGGATCTGATTAGGATCAGACCTGTGTTTAGATCTGGGTCTGCTCCTTGGAGCCTAAATCTTGTTCTTCGGGTTTTGCAACATGCTTTGTCTGAGCCTCTGCATTCCGTTGACATTAACTTATTATCTTGGAAGGTTCTCTTTTTATTGGCTATTGCCTCTGCGCGCAGAGTTTCTGAGTTCTCTGCTTTGCAATGTGATCCCCCTTATCTGATTTTTCATGCAGATATGGTAGTTTTACGTACTAAATTAGGTTTTCTTCCTAAGGTTGTGTTGGATCGCAACATTAATCGGGAGATTGTGGTTCCTTCCTTGTGTCCTAAATCCTTCTTCATCAATGGAACGCTTACTTCACAATTTGTATGTGGTTCGCACCTTGAAGTTCTATCTTCAGGCTACTATGGAGTTTAGACAATCTTACTCTTTGTTGTCTATTCGGGTAAGCGTAAGGGGAAGAAGGCTACTTCGACTTCCCTATCTTTTTGGTTAAGGAGTGTCCTCCGCTTATCTTATGAGACAGCGGGACATCGTCCTCCTGAGAGGATAACGGCTCATTCCACTAGAGCAGTGGCTTCCTCTTGGGCCTTTAAGAACGAGACCTCTATGGATCAGATTTGTAAGGCGGCTACCTGGTCCTCCTTACATACTTTTTCAAAATTTTACAAGTTTGATGTTTTTGCTTCGGCTGAAGCAGCTTTCCCTATCCGGAAGAAAAGGAATTTATCTGGTAAGCATAAATTCTGTTTTTTTTATTGTTTTCTATATATGAATCATGAAAGTGAAAATTTGGGTTTCATGTCCCTTTACCTTTTCAATAGCTCCTCAGTACTAAACTATGATTTTGTTTTGTTTTTGAATTTTTTGAATATTACTGAAATACTAAGATTACAAACCCTGTATAAAAATCACTTTTCTTGGCAAAATGTATATGGATGTAATCTATTTTCCCCTTAGTAGCATTGTGTTATACTCTACCCTATGCACAACCATGAAAAGGTTAGATTAGTCACATAAAAATAACTAATGAGCATTATTATATATTATTTAGCTTAGTGATCTATATAAGTATTGTGACTTTTTCTGTGAAAATGAGATGTAAGTGAAGGAATATTACAACCTATAGTTTTCCTTTTTAATTTTTTTTAAAACAGTCATATTATGCTTGAGAGTTTAAAGGTTTTCCATGTTAACTTATGCTTTATGCTTTCTTTTCAGGCCTGCAATTGTCGTATTACTGATATCCATGGTGAATGAAAAACAGCCGTTTGTTTTAAGATGTGCAGTGCTGTACTGCTTCCAATGCTTCTTGTACAAGAACCAGAAAGGACAAGGGGAAATTGTAGCAACACTACTTCCTTCAACTATCGACGGTAATGATTTTCTTTCAGTAATGTCTCATTGGGGTGCTTCAGAATCTAGTGCAAGCCCTGTTTTTTTGCATTCCAGCAAGAAATAACTTTGCAAAACATAAGCGTAAACATTTCTCAAAGCCTAGTGCTGCTGAGTGCAGCCTGAGCAGAGACATCTCAAAACTCACTGGCTTTATTTTGAAGTTACTGAAATATGGGATTTTTCTGCATAATAACCATTGCTTTGGAGTTATAATTTTGTTCAAAATTCATTCAGATCTGTTATTTCATTCATCTAGTGCACTGGTTTACAAACCTGTCCTCAGGCCTCCCTAACAGGCCACATTTTGAGCAGATCTGAACTGGAGCATAGGTGAAATAGTCAGCTGATTAGTGAACATGATTATTTTATCTGTTCTATTCCAAGGTAATCCTGAAAAGCTGGCACGTTGGAGAGGCCTGAGGACAGGTTTGAAAACCAGTGATCTAAAGAAACTTGTGAATGTGCTTTTGCCGGACTTGTTCTTAAATAAACATTTAGGTGTAAAAATAAAGTGTTGTATTACAATAGTTTACAGTATATACTTTTTTGTAATCCTCTTATTTCTTTTTAAAGACACAATGAGTCCACGGATTTCATCCTTACTTGTGGGATTACGCCTCCTGGTCAGCAGGAGGAGGCAAAGAGCACCACAGCAGAGCTGTTATATAGCTCCTCCCATCCCTCCCACTCCAGTCATTCGACCGAAGTTAGGAAGAGAAAGGAAAAGCCAAGGTGCAGAGGTGTCTGAAGTTTACAAAAATTAATTCCCTCCCACTCCAGAGAGAGATGGCAAAGTGAGGTGTTCGTATTTGATTCTTCAATCAAGAGTTTTTTTTTATTTTCAAAACGGTGCCAGAGTGTGCTGTTTTTGTTTAGGGTGTAGCCGTGGTCCATATCAGTCTCTACAGAAGAGCATTTGGTGGCTTTAGAGCAATGGGAACTGGTGGCACATAATTCTCACTGCGCCTCCCATATGGTTATGCTGCCCTTTTGATGATAACCTAAGTGATATCTAACTCAGGTTCTATCTGTTTGCCACATGGCTATGGGAGGAAGAGGACCTCCTACACCTGATGGAGCTGTCTTGCTGTCGGACAGCATTAAGGTAAGTGCAGTTTCTGGGGCACACTTAGTTAAACTCAGAGTGGATTCTGCACTTTACTTGATTCACAGGGAATAGAGGCTCTTCAAGTATGGAGGGGGTTTTCCTAATGGCAGCATGAGTAGAGGCACTGGGCTAAGGGGCTTATCGGTCATTTTTTCCCGGTATGAGCTGTACAGATTGACGCCTACGATGGGCGGGGCTTATCTTCACGCGCTTACTAGACATTGCGCAGTTTACTTTGAGACCTGTTCCGGTTATGCTCAGTAGTTCTCTACTGCGTAGATCTACAGTGTTTTCGTGCAGTGCACTAAGCCGCATGGTTAAGAGAACAGGCGGTTACTAGCGCACTGTAGCCCGACCGGACACATTCCGGAGAGAGGTCTGAGGACTGGCGGCAGGTAGGCGCCTCAGCTTAGCTGTTGAGTCGACGAGGTGTCTGAGGTCATAGAAAGTTTTTTTATATATACACAATTTCTACTCCGTTATAAAACGCCTGTTTTTTTTGTGCTCAGCAGTGATAAACGGCTATGTTTAAGTTTTAAAGGCACAGTGTTCACCGTAAAATTAAAAGTGCTGTATTATTCTATTTTAGTACTTATTTTACTCCACTCCTTTTTCTCATATAGTAAGAGAGCTCTGAGTGGTACATTTAAAGGGCCAGTATTATTTAAAGGGCCAGTATTATTTAAAGGGCCAGCTCTAATGTGAAGGAAAATTTCAAGATTTACAAATTTTTGGTGTAGTTTTGTGACCGGTTTTATAGTATGGACTCAGAAAGTGGTACTTGCACAATGTGTTTGGATACCAATGTGGAACCTCCTGTTCCTTTTTGTCCCTCATGTATTGAGAGGGCTTTAAACTATGAAGATAACATTTTTCATGATACAAAGTTGTCAATGGCAGATGCCTCTCAGGAGTCTAACAATGAGAGTCAGTGTATGCCGCAGCTTTCTTCCCAAACGCAAACCTTAACGCCCGCCCAAGCAGTGCCCTGTACTTCGTCTTCAATTTCTACTGCAGTTACATTAAGAGACATAGCTGCAGTTATGTCTTCTACTCTGAGGCGTTATCTGTCTTTCCTTTACTTCAAGGCAAACGTAAAACGAAGGACAACTATGTGGTCGATGAAGTTTCTGATGCTTTAGTGGCAACCTCGGAGGTACCCTCCCACATATCAGAGATAGAGGGTACGGAGGTTCTATCGGAAGGTGAAATTTCAGACTCAGGGAGTTCCTTACCTTTAACTGATTCAGAAGTGGTTTCTTTCAGGTTTAAACTAGAACACCTCCGCCTGTTACTCAGGGAGGTTTTAGTGACTTTGGACGACTGTGACTCCACGGGAGTGGTCGTTCCTGAGAAATTGAGTTAGACAGATACTTAGAAGTTCCTTCTTACTCTGAGGTTTTTCCAGTTCCCAAGAGAACTTTGGAGATTATCTATAAAGAATGGGAGAGATCTGGTATTCCCTTCTCTACTTCTCCTATTTTTAAGAAGATGTTTCCAATTGCGGACACTGTCAAGGAAACTTGGCAAACGGTCCCTAAGGTAGAAGGGGCTATTTCCATATTGGCCAAACGAACTACTATTCCTATTGAGGATAGTTGTGCTTTCAAGGACCCCATGGATAAGAAGTTGGAGGGTCTACTGAAAAAGATCTATGTTCACCAGGGTTTGCTACTACAACCTGCTGAATGCATTGTTACAGTAACTAGTGCGGCAGCTTATTGGTTTGATGCTCTTGCAGAGTCTCTTAAGACTGAGACTTCTTTAGAAGAAATCCAGGATTGGATTAAAGCTTTAAAATTGGCAAACTCTTTAATAACAGACTCTTCACTGCAAATTACTAAATTGGCAGCTAAAAGTTCAGGTTTTTCCTTTCTAGCCCGCAGAGCCTTATGGCTGAAACCTTGGTCTGCGGATGTATCATCCAAATCTAAGCTTTTGGCAATTCCCTATAAGGGAAATACCTTTTTTGGACCTGGATTGAAGGAAATTATCTCTGACATCACGGGAGGCAAGGGTCATTTCCTTCCTCAAGACAAAAGAAATAAGCAGAAGGGATGACAGAGTAATTTTCGTTTCTTTCGAAATTTCAAGGGAAATTCTTTTGCTTCCTCCTCTAAACAGGAAGGAAACTATTCGCAAACCAAGTCAACTTGGAAACCAAACCACTCTTGGAACAAAGGTAAACAATCCAAGAAACCCGCTGCTGATTCCAAGTCAACATGAAGGGTTTGCCCCCGAACCGGTACCGGATCTGGTAGGGGGCAGACTTACCTTTTTCATTCAGGCTTGGGTATGAGATGTTCAGGATCCCTGGGCTATAGAAATAGTGTCTCAGGGATACAAACTGGAGTTCAGAAATTCTTCTCCCCAGGGAAGATTTCTTCTTTCAAGGTTATCTGCAGACCAGATAAAAAGAGAGGCGTTCTTACATTGTGTAAGAGACCTCTCTTCCATGGGGGTAATTTGTCCCGTTCCAATACAGGAACAGAGACAGGGTTTTTATTCAAATCTGTTTGTAGTTCCCAAAAAGGAGGGAACCTTCAGACCTATCCTAGACCTCAAGAGTCAAGTTTCTCAGAGTTCCATCGTTCAAGATGGAAACTATTCGTACCATTCTTCCATTGATCCAGGAGGGTCAATTTATGGCGACAGTGGATCTAAAGGATGCATATCTTCATGTTCCTATCCACAGAGATCATCACAAGTTCCTGAGGTTTGCCTTCCTGGACAAACACTTTCAGTTCGTGTCTCTCCCTTTCGGTCTGGCCACGGCACCCAGAATTTTCACAAAGGTTCTAGGGTCTCTGCTGGTGGCTCTAAGACCACGGGGCATTGCGGTGGCGCCTTATCTGGACGATATTCTAATCCAGGCGTCATCTTATTAGCAAACACGGTCCCATACCGACATTGTGATTTGCTTCCTGAGTTCGTTAATTCCGCAGACAAGGGTACCTTTCTTAGGAACTCTAATCAACTCTATATCCATGAGAATTTTTCTGACAGAGGTCAGAAAGTCAAAGATTCTGAATTCATGTCGAGCCCTTCAGTCCACTCCTCGGCCATCAGTGGCTCAGTGCATGGAAGTAATCTGATTGATGGTGGCTGCAATGGACATCATTCCGTTTGCTCGGTTTCACCTCAGGCCTCTGCAGTTAATCATGCTCAGGCAGTGGAATGGAGATTATACGGATTTCTCTCCTCGAATAACCCTAGATCAAGAGACGAGGGACTCTCTTCAATGGTGGTTGTCTCTGGATCATCTGTCCCAGGGGACCTGCTTTCGCAGACCTTCATGGGTGATTGTGACAATGGACGCCAGCCTTTTAGGATGGGGAGCAGTCGGGGGTTCCTTAAAGGCTCAGGGAGTATGGACTCGGACAGAGTCTCTCCTTCCCATCAACATTCTAGAGCTGAGGGCGATCTTCAATGCTCTTCGGACTTTGCCTCAGTTGGCTTCGGCTCAATTCATCAGATTCCAGTCAGACAACATAACGACAGTGGCTTATATCAAGCATCAGGGAGGAACAAGGAGTTCCTTAGCGATGACCGAAGTAGCCAAGATAATCCAGTGGGCGGAGGCCCATTCTTGCCATCTGTCGGTGATCCACATCCCAGGGGTGGAAAACTGGGAGCCGGATTTTCTGAGCAGGCAGACTTTTCATCCGGGAGAGTGGGAACTCCATCCGGAAATATTTTCCAATCTGATTCTCAGATGGGGTCGGCCCGAATTGGATCGCATGGCATCTCGTCAGAATGCCAAGCTCTCGAGATACGGGTCCAGGGATCCCCAGGCCGAGCTGATAGATGCCTTAGCGGTTCTTTGGTCCTTCAACCTAGCATATCTATTCCCCCCCGTTTGCTCTTCTTCTCCGGGTTATTGCTCGGATCAAACAGGAGAGGGCATCCGTGATCCTCATCGCTCCTGCGTGGCCTCGCAGGATTTGGTATGCCAACCTGCTGGACATGTAATCTCTGCCACCATGGACACTTCCATTGAGGAAGGACCTTCTGATTCAGGGACCCTTCCTTCACCCGAATTTAATTTCTCTGAAGCCAACTGCTTGGAGATTTAATTCTTAATTCTATCCAAGCGATGTTTTTCTGATTCGGTTATAGATACCTTAATTCAGGCACTTAAACATGTAACTAAGAAGATTTACCATAAGATATGGCGTAAATATCTTTATTGGTGTGAATCTAAGGGCTACTCATGGAGTAGAGTTAGGATTCCTAGGATTTTGTCTTTTCTCCAAGAAGGATTGGAGAAGGGATTATCAGCGAGTTCCCTGAAGGGTCAGATCTCTGCTTTATCTACTTTGTTACACAAGCGTCTGGCAGATATCCCAGATGTTCAATCTTTTTGTCAGGCTTTGACTAGAATCAGGCCTGTGTTTAAACCGATTGCTCCTCCATGGAGTTTGAATTTAGTTCTTAAAATTTTTCAAGGGGTTCCGTTTGAACCTATGCATTCCCTAGATATTAAGTTATCTTGGAAAGTTTTATTTCTTGTTGCCATTTCTTCTGCTCGAAGAGTGTCTGAGCTGTCGGGATTACAATATAATTCGCCTTACCTTATTTTTCATTCGGATAAGGTGGTGTTACGTACTAAACTCGTTTTTCTCCCTAAGGTTGTTTCAGACAAGAACATTAATCAGGAGATTGTTGTTCCTTCCTTGAGTCCTAATCCTCCTTCTCGGAAGGAAAGTCTTCTGCACAATTTGGACGTTGTCCGTGCTTACAAGCAACTAAGGATTTTCGTCAATCCTCTTCTCTTTATAATTTTTTCTGGAAAACGTAAGGGTCGGAAAGCTACGGCTACCTCTTTCTTTTTGGCTGAAGAGTACCATCCGCTTGGCATATGAGACTGCTGGACAGCGGCCTCCTGAAAGCTTTACGGCTCTTTACACTAGGGCTGTTGCTTCCTCATGGGCATTCAAAAATGATGCTTCAGTTGAGCAGATTTGCAAGGCTGCAACTTGGTCTTCTCTTCACACTTTTTCTAAATTTTACAAATTTGATACCTTTGCTTCGGCTGAGGCTGTTTTTGGGAGAAAGGTTCTTCAAACAGTGGTGCTTTCAGTTTAGGTTCTCTGTCTTGTCCCTCCCTTTTTCATCCGTGTTCTCTAGCTTTGGTATTGTATCCCACAAGTAAGGATGAAATCCATGAACTCATCGTGTCTTTAAAAAGAAAAGAAAATGTATGCTTACCTGATAAATTTGTTTCTTTTTAGACACGATGAGTCCATGGCCCGCCCTGTTCTATGAGACAGGTTATTAATTTTTGTAAACTTCAGACACCTCTGCACCTTGGCTTTTGCTTTCTCTTCCTAACTTCGGTCGAATGACTGGAGTGGGAGGGACGGGAGGAACTATATAACAGCTCTGCTGTGGTGCTCTTTGCCTCCTCCGGCTGACCAGAAGGCGTAATCCCACAAGTAAGGATGAAATCTGTGGACTCATTGTGTCTAAAAAGAAACAAATTTATCAGGTAAGCATACATTTCTTTTTTATGTGTTTAATGATTTGAAAGAGGTAAAACATGGTTAGCCACATACCAGTTTCACTCACATGCAGCTTGAAATATCCAACTATCACCTTCTTCTCTGGAGCAGCACAGGAGTGGTGCATGAAAATGGTCTGTGTCGTGTTAAACACTTAGGATCAGATTACAATTGGAGCGGTTTTTAACGCTCGCATGCTAACTCTGCTAAAAGTACGTTTTTTTACAAAAGTTTGGTGGAGCTCGTATTACAAGTGGAAAGTAAAACGTTTTCACTCGCATGCTTAACCGATGCGCGCAAAAAGCAGAACTTCAGTATCGCATGCACCTTAACATATTCCCCCATAGAAGTTAATGGAGCAAAAAAGTGGGAAAAAAATAACATTCTACTCGCGTGCAAACACGATCGCATATTCTCAAGTGTGCTAACCGGACATGAAAATATGAATATTTCAAATTCCAATGTTCTTTACATAGCAGAATATGCATAAATATATGTCTATGATCATTTTTATATATATATATATATATATATATATATATATATATATATATATATATATATATATATATATATACATACACACATATAAATACATCTGTACACACAAATAAACACTCACATATATATATATATTTATTTAGACATGTATGTATGTACATCAATGTTAAAACCCTTTTTGCAATTTATTATTAAATCATATTCAATAGATAGTGTTATTATGAGTGTAACTGTACTTTCTAAATGTAATTATGATGTGTTTTGTGATGCTTTTTTTGTTTCGCGAAACAGTTAACCAGAACTTTGAGGACTCCATATCCTGACGCACATTAACTTACAATTGCCTTCACACGATCGCCTTTACTTTCAACTTGTAATATGAGCTATAAACGTGCGCAAAATACCCGCAATAAAGCCCATTTCGTTCTTGCGTTACTGTCAGAGCTCCACTTGTTATCTGGCCCTTAATATGTAGAATGAAATAGCTATTGTTACACTTAAAATGTCCTTTTAAGCACTCTAGTAAATCCATTCATAAATGTAACGCAACCGATTAAATTATAAGGCTACAAAATATTAAATATACTATGTACATATTTATTTTATGCATATAAAGTTGTAATTTTGTATTGGCAAGCTGAGCTATATTAATTTATGAGTTGGTTTTTATGTTTTATGTGGGATTAACGAAATATGAATGTGATTATGGCTTGATTCTGCCAAATACATGATAATTGGACAGTATTCTCAGTGTTTTGAGAGAAGTAATTATTTAATCTCCCTCCTTCCTCAGTATAATTTGACAATTCACTTGTATTGGTTTGCACATGATATTTCATGACGTTAACAAGGAACACACATTCTTTCATGTAATTAGCAAGAGTCCATGAGCTAGTGACGTATGGGATATACATTCCTACTAGGAGGCGCAAAGTTTCCCAAACCTTAAAATGCCTATAAATACACCCCTCACCACACCCACAATTCAGTTTTACAAACTTTGCCTCCCATGCAGGTGGTGAAGTAAGTTTGTGCTAGATTCTACGTTGATATGCGCTTCGCAGCAGGCTGGAGCCCGGTTTTCCTCTCAGAGTGCAGTGAATCTCAGAGGGATGTGAAGAGAGTATTGCCTATTTGAATTCAATGGTCTCCTTCTACGGGATCTATTTCATAGGTTCTCTGTTATCGGTCGTAGAGATTCATCTCTTACCTCCCTTTTCAGATCGACGATATACTCTTATATACCATTACCTCTACTGATTCTCGTTTCAGTACTGGTTTGGCTGTCTACTATATGTAGATGAGTGTCTTAGGGTAAGTAAGTCTTATTTTATTATGACACTCTAAGCTATGGTTGGGCACTTTCTATGTAAAGTTCTAAATATATGTCTTTAAACTTATATTTGCCATGATTCAGGATAATCAGTATTCCTTTAAAATCCAGACTGTCAGTTTCATTATTTGGGATAATGCATTTTAATTCAATTTATTTTTCTTTACCTTGAAAATTTACTGGACTAGGTGCTGTTGCATTTGTCTTGTTGTTTTGCATTTATTGATTATGCAAATCCAGTGTATTGACTGGTCCTTTAACTGGACTATCATGCTAATAATTTCATTTGTGTTTTCATTTTATTGAATATTTTCGCAAATGAGGTTTAATCTATGTCTTTAGCTGTTTTAGCTAGAAGAATTTTGTGATTTCTAAAAATCCATATTTCTAAGATAATCAATTATTTGTTTTATAATTGGATTCAATTCTTAACTGTTACTCTGGGCTTCAAGATTGAGTTCTAAGACTAAAACTTTAAGCTTATACTAGTTTGGTTGTTCTTATTAAGGAACGAATTCCTGAATTCTTTCCCAAGTAACATGTTTTTAATTGGAAATTTTTCAGTTCGAAATCAGCTCCCTAAAATTGCGATGTACGTGCCGTATTCCAGCTTGGCTGGCAAGGGGCAGGTTGTCTTTTTTGAAATTTATTTGGTTCTATTCGGTCCAAATTTCTTTGATTTTATTCCAGTAAGGCTATCACTTTCTTTAAGTGTGTTTCGGTCCTATATATTTTGGGTACTGTTGAAGCATGGCTGATCACCCGTGGGGTTCAAGCGCTGCTCAGACCTGGAATCTTCTGGGGTATTTCTTTCAGTTCCATTTTTAGGAACTGGGTTTTGGAGTTTTATTCAAACTATTCTGCCTTTTTTTGGTCAGTGATAGCATTATTTGTTTTCATTAGATACAATAAATGCATATTTTCATTTTTCTGTTTTCATTCAGATTATTTTCTGAGGATGCGGAATCTCATATGATTCACTTTGTTCTTCCAGGACATAGTTAGAGGATCTTTTTTTCAAAAGCTCTTGATTCCTCACACAAGGGTCACCTTTTTTAGGTTTCCAGATAATTTGTGTCACTGTCTTTGTCTCTATCAGAAAAGGGACAATTTTATTGGGTTCCGTCTGTCGGTACCTTTAGTTTCTATTGTTTCCTTCAGTTGCTATATATGCATAGAAGTTTTAGGTCTTATGGCCACAGCATTGGATTCAATTCTCTTTGCTCATTTTCAATAGAAAGAACCTTTCCAGTCTTTTATGCTGAATTATTGTGCAGGGATTCTAGGATTTCGCATTTTAAATCTTCGAATCCTAATATTTATCTCTCTTGATTTGGTGGTTAAGATCACCATCATTTAGTTCTACAGGTCTCTTCGTTTCTTTCAACCTGGACCATGATCTCTACAGATGTGAGTCTTTTTGATCGGGAGGCTGTCTGAGGATCTCTGTCAGCACAAGGGGTTTGGAAATCTCAGGAGGCGAGATTACCATTTGATATTTTAGAACTCCGTGCTTTCTCAGAGTTTTTCAGTTAGTTTCTTTTTGAAGAAGAGACGTTTATTGTTTTTCAGACAATATCACAACTATGGTGTATGTCAATCATCAGGGTAGGACTATCAGTCCTTAGGCTGTGACAGAAGTGTCTCGGATATTAGCTTGGGCTAAATCCAGCTCCTATCTAAATTCTGTGGTTCTTTTCCCAGGTATAGATATTTGGGAACCGGATTATCTCTGTTAATCAAGCTTTACTTCCGGGAGAATGGTCTCTCTTACCCAGATATGTTTTTCAATTTTTCAGATGTGAGCATTTCTAGAAATAGATCTGTTGGCATCTCATCTGAATAAAGAACTTCCCAGGGGCCTATTCAGGTCCGGGGATCTTCAGGCGGAAATAGTGTATGCATTGACATTTCTTTGGAATTATCTTTTTGCCTATTTTTTCTCTTGTTAAGTGTATCCAGTCCACGGATCATCCATTACTTGTGGGATATTCTCCTTCCCAACAGGAAGTTGCAAGAGGATCACCCACAGCAGAGCTGCTATATAGCTCCTCCCCTAACTGTCATATCCAGTCATTCTCTTGCAAGCCTCAATCAAGATGGAGGTCGTAAGAGGAGTGTGGTGTTTTATACTTAGTTTATTCTTCAATCAAAAGTTTGTTATTTTTAAATGGTGCCGGAGTGTACTGTTTATCTCAGGCAGTATTTAGAAGAAGAATCTGCCTGCGTTTTCTATGATCTTAGCAGAAGTAACTAAGATCCATGGCTGTTCTCACATATTCTGAGGAGTGAGGTAACTTCAGAGAGGGAATGGCGTGCAGGTTTTCCTGCAATAAGGTATGTGCAGTTAATATTTTTCTAGGGATGGAATTTGCTAGAAAATGCTGCTGATACCGAACTAATGTAAGTAAAGCCTTAAATGCAGTGATTAGCGACTGGTATCAGGCTTATTAATAGAGATGCATACTCTTATAAAAATGTAATATAAAACGTTTGCTGGCATGTTTAATCGTTTTTATATGTATTTGGTGATAAAACTTATTGGGGCCTAGTTTTTTTCCACATGGCTGGCTTGAAGTTTGCCTAGAAACAGTTTCCTAAGGCTTTACACTGTTGTAATATGAGTGGGAGGGGCCTGTTTAAGCGTTTTTTTGCACAGCAAAAATTACAGACACAAAGCCACAGTAGAGCTGTGGCAGTTGTTGTGACTGTTTGAAAAAACATTTTTGTCTTTTATTATTCCGTTTTGGGTATTAAGGGGTTAATCATCCATTTGCAAGTGGGTGCAATGCTCTGCTAACTTGTTACATACACTGTAAAAATTTTGTTAGTGTAACTACCTTTTTTCACTGTTATTTCAAATTTTGACAAAATTTGTGTTTCTTAAAGGTGCAGTAACATTTTTTATATTGCTTGTAAACTTGTTTAAAGTGTTTTCCAAGCTTGCTAGTCTCATTGCTAGTCTGTTTAAACATGTCTGACACAGAGGAAACTACTTGTTCATTATGTTTGAAAGCCATGGTGGAGCCCCATAGGAGAATGTGTACTAAATGTATTGATTTCACCTTAAACAGTAAAGATCAGTCTTTAACTATAAAAGAAATATCACCAGAAGATTCTGACGAGGGGGAAGTTATGCCGACTAATTCTCCCCACGTGTCAAACCCTTCGCCTCCCACTCAGGGGATGCACGCTAATATGGCGCCAATTACATCAGGGACGCCCATAGCGATTACCTTGCAGGACATGGCTGCAATCATGAATAATACCCTGTCAGAGGTATTATCCAGGTTGCCTGAATTAAGAGGCAAGCGCAATTGCTCTGGGGTTAGGAGAAATACAGAGCGCGCAGATGCTGTAAGGGCCATGTCTGATACTGCGTCACAATATGCAGATCATGAGGACGGAGAGCTTCAGTCTGTGGGTGACATCTCTAATTCGGGGAAACCTGATTCAGAGATTTCTTTTTTTAAATTTAAGCTTGAGAACCTCCGTGTGTTGCTTGGGGAGGTATTAGCTGCTCTGAATGACTGTAACACAGTTGCAGTACCAGAGAAATTGTGTAGGCTGGAGAGATACTATGCGGTACCGGTGTGTACTGATGTTTTTCCTATACCTAAAAGGCTTACAGAAATTATTAGCAAGGAGTGGGATAGACCGGGTGTGCCTTTTTCCCCACCTCCTATATTTAGAAAAATGTTTCCAATAGACGCCACTACACGGGACTTATGGCAGACGGTCCCAAAGGTGGAGGGAGCAGTTTCCACTTTAGCAAAGCGTACTACTATCCCGGTTGAGGACAGTTGTGCTTTTTCAGATCCAATGGATAAAAAATTGGAGGGTTACCTTAAGAAAATGTTTATTCAACAAGGTTTTATCTTACAGCCCCTTGCATGCATTGCGCCTGTCACGGCCGCGGCGGCATTCTGGTTTGAGGCCCTGGAAGAGGCCATCCATACAGCTCCATTGACTGAAATTATTGACAAGCTTAGAACACTTAAGCTAGCTAACTCATTTGTTTCTGATGCCATTGTTCATTTGACTAAACTAACGGCTAAGAATTCCGGATTCGCCATCCAAGCGCGTAGGGCGCTATGGCTTAAATCCTGGTCAGCTGACGTGACTTCGAAGTCTAAATTACTCAACATTCCTTTCAAGGGGCAGACCTTATTCTGGCCTGTTTTGAAGGAAATTATTGCTGACATTACTGGAGGTAAGGGTCACACCCTTCCTCAGGACAGGGCCAAAGCAAAGGCCAAACAGTCTAATTTTCGTGCATTTCGAAATTTCAAGGCAGATGCAGCATCAACTTCCTCTGCTTCAAAACAAGAGGGAACTTTTGCTCAATCTAAGCAGGTCTGGAAACCTAACCAGTTGTGGAACAAAGGCAAGCAGGCCAGAAAGCCTGCTGCTGCCTCTAAGACAGCATGAAGGAACGGCCCCCTATCCGGCGACGGATCTAGTAGGGGGCAGACTTTCTCTCTTCGCCCAGGCGTGGGCAAGAGATGTTCAGGATCCCTGGGCGTTGGAGATCATATCTCAGGGATATCTTCTGGACTTCAAAGCTTCCCCTCCACAAGGGAGATTTCATCTTTCAAGGCTATCTGCAAATCAGATAAAGAAAGAGGCATTCCTACGCTGTGTGCAAGACCTCCTAGTTATGGGAGTGATCCATCCAGTTCCGCGGACGGAACAAGGACAGGGTTTTTATTCAAATCTGTTTGTAGTTCCCAAAAAAGAGGGAATCTTCAGACCAATTTTGGATCTAAAGATCTTAAACAAATTCCTCAGAGTTCCATCTTTCAAAATGGAAACTATTCGGACCATCCTACCCATGATCCAAGAAGGTCAGTACATGACCACAGTGGACTTAAAGGATGCCTACCTTCACATACCGATTCACAAAGATCATCATCGGTTTCTAAGGTTTACCTTTCTAGACAGGCATTACCAATTTGTAACTCTTCCCTTCGGGTTGGCTACAGCCCCGAGAATCTTTACAAAGGTTCTGCGCTCACTTCTGGCGGTTCTAAGACCGCGAGGCATAGCGGTGGCTCCGTATCTAGACGACATCCTGATACAGGCGTCAAGCTTTCAAGTTGCCAAGTCTCATACAGAGATAGTTCTGGCATTTCTGAGGTCGCATGGGTGGAAAGTGAACGAGGAAAAGAGTTCTCTATCCCCACTTACAAGAGTCTCCTTCTTAAGGACTCTTATAGATTCTGTAGAAATGAAAATTTACCTGACTGAGTCCAGGTTATCAAAACTTCTAAATGCTTGCCGTGTTCTTCACTCCATTCCGCGCCCTTCGGTAGCTCAGTGTATGGAGGTAATCGACTTAATGGTAGCGGCAATGGACATAGTGCCATTTGCGCGCCTTCAACTCAGACCGCTGCAATTATGCATGCTGAGTCAGTGGAATGGGGATTACACAGATTTGTCCCCTCTGCTAAATCTGGATCAAGAGACCAGAGATTCTCTTCTCTGGTGGTTGTCTCGGGTACACCTGTCCAAGGGTATGACCTTTCGCAGGCCAGATTGGACAATTGTAACAACAGATGCCAGCCTTCTAGGTTGGGGTGCAGTCTGGAATTCCCTGAAGGCACAGGGATCGTGGACTCAGGTGGAGAAACTCCTTCCAATAAATATTCTGGAGTTAAGAGCGATATTCAATGCTCTTCTGACTTGGCCTCAGTTAGCAACACTGAGGTTCATCAGATTTCAGTCGGACAACATCACGACTGTGGCTTACATCAACCATCAAGGGGGAACCAGGAGTTCCCTAGCGATGTTAGAAGTCTCAAAAATAATTCGCTGGGCAGAGTACCACTCTTGCCACCTGTCAGCAATCCATATCCCAGACGTGGAGAACTGGGAGGCGGATTTTCTAAGTCATCAGACTTTCCATCCGGGGGAGTGGGAACTCCATCCGGAGGTGTTTGCTCAGTTGATTCATCGTTGGGGCAAACCAGAGTTGGATCTAATGGCGTCTTGCCAGAACGCCAAGCTTCCTTGTTACGGATCCAGGTCCAGGGACCCAGAAGCGACGCTGATAGATGCTCTAGCAGCGCCTTGGTTCTTCAACCTGGCTTATGTGTTTCCACCGTTTCCTCTGCTCCCTCGACTGATTGCCAAAATCAAGCAGGAGAGTGCATCGGTGATTCTGATAGCACCTGCGTGGCCACGCAGGACTTGGTATGCAGACCTAGTGGACATGTCATCTTTTCCACCATGGACTCTGCCTCTAAGACAGGACCTTCTGATACAAGGTCCTTTCAATCATCCAAATCTAATTTCTCTGAGACTGACTGCATGGAGATTGAACGCTTGATTCTTTCAAAGCGTGGCTTCTCCAAGGCAGTCATTGATACTTTAATACAGGCACTAAAGCCTGTTACCAGGAAAATCTACCACAAGATATGGAGTAAATATCTTTATTGGTGTGAATCCAAGAATTACTCATGGAGTAAGGTTAGGATTCCTAGAATATTGTCTTTTCTCCAAGAGGGCTTGGACAAAGGATTATCAGCTAGTTCCTTAAAGGGACAGATTTCTGCTCTGTCTATTCTTTTGCACAAGCGTCTAGCAGAGGTTCCAGACGTCCAGGCATTTTGCCAGGCTTTGGTTAGAATTAAGCCTGTGTTTAAACCTGTTGCTCCCCCGTGGAGCTTAAACTTGGTTCTTAAGGTTCTTCAAGGAGTTCCGTTTGAACCCCTTCATTCCATTGATATTAAACTTTTATCTTGGAAAGTTCTGTTTTTGATGGCTATTTCCTCGGCTCGGAGAGTCTCTGAGCTATCTGCCTTACAATGTGATTCTCCTTATCTGATTTTTCATGCAGATAAGGTAGTTCTGCGTACCAAACCTGGGTTTTTACCTAAGGTGGTTTCTAACAAGAATATCAATCAAGAGATTGTTGTTCCATCGTTGTGCCCTAATCCTTCTTCAAAGAAGGAACGTCTTTTACATAATCTGGACGTAGTCCGTGCCTTGAAGTTTTACTTACAAGCTACTAAGGATTTTCGTCAAACATCTTCTCTGTTTGTCGTTTACTCTGGTCAGAGGAGAGGTCAAAAAGCTTCGGCAACCTCTCTTTCCTTTTGGCTTCGGAGCGTAATACGCCTAGCCTATGAGACTGCTGAACAGCAGCCCCCTGAAAGGATTACAGCTCATTCTACTAGAGCTGTGGCTTCCACCTGGGCCTTCAAAAATGAGGCCTCTGTTGAACAGATTTGCAAGGCTGCGACTTGGTCTTCGCTTCACACTTTTTCAAAATTTTACAAATTTGATACTTTTGCTTCTTCGGAGGCTCTGTTTGGGAGAAAGGTTCTTCAGGCAGTGGTTCCTTCCGCTTAATCCTGCCTTGTCCCTCCCATCATCCGTGTACTTTAGCTTTGGTATTGGTATCCCACAAGTAATGGATGATCCGTGGACTGGATACACTTAACAAGAGAAAACATAATTTATGCTTACCTGATAAATTTATTTCTCTTGTAGTGTATTCAGTCCACGGCCCGCCCTGTCCTTTTAAGGCAGGTCTAAATTTTAATTAAACTACACCACTGCACCCTATGGTTTCTCCTTTCTCTGTTTGTTTTCGGTCGAATGACTGGATATGACAGTTAGGGGAGGAGCTATATAGCAGCTCTGCTGTGGGTGATCCTCTTGCAACTTCCTGTTGGGAAGGAGAATATCCCACAAGTAATGGATGATCCGTGGACTGGGTACACTACAAGAGAAATACATTTATCAGGTAAGCATAAATTATGTTTCTTTCATGTAATTAGCAAGAGTCCATGAGCTAGTGACGTATGGGATATACATTCCTACCAGGAGGGGCAAAGTTTCCCAAACCTCAAAATGCCTATAAATACACCCCTCACCACACCCACAAATCAGTTTTACAAACTTTGCCTCCTATGGAGGTGGTGAAGTAAGTTTGTGCTAGATTCTACGTTGATATGCGCTCCGCAGCAGGTTGGAGCCCGGTTTTCCTCTCAGCGTGCAGTGAATGTCAGAGGGATGTGAGGAGAGTATTGCCTATTTGAATTCAATGATCTCCTTCTACGGGGTCTATTTCATAGGTTCTCTGTTTTCGGTCATAGAGATTCATCTCTTACCTCCCTTTTCAGATCGACGATATACTCTTATATATACCATTACCTCTACTGATTCTCATTTCAGTACTGGTTTGGCTTTCTACTACATGTAGATGAGTGTCCTGGGGTAAGTAAGTCTTATTTTCTGTGACACTCTAGTCTAAGCTATGGATGGGCACTTTTATATAAAGTTCTAAATATATGTATTCAAACATTTATTTGCCTTGACTCAGGATGTTCAACGTTCCTTATTTCAGACAGTCAGTTTCATATTTGGGATAATGCATATGAATAAATCAATGTTTTTTCTTACCTTAAAATTTGACTTTTTTTCCCTGTGGGCTGTTAGGCTCGCGGGGGCTGAAAATGCTTCATTTTATTGCGTCATTTTTGGCGTGGACTTTCCGGCGTCATAAGTGTCGCTGGAAGTTGCGTCATTTTTTGACGTTTTTTTGCGCCAAAAGTGTCGGCGTTCCGGATACGGCGTCATTTTTGGCGCCAAAAGCATTTAGGCGCCAAATAATGTGGGCGTCTTTTTTGGCGCTAAAAAATATGGGCGTCACTATTGTCTCCACATTATTGAAGTCTCATTATTTATTGCTTCTGGTTGCTAGAAGCTTGTTCACTGGCATTTTTTCCCATTCCTGAAACTGTCATTTAAGGAATTTGATCAATTTTGCTTTATATGTTGTTTTTTCTATTACATATTGCAAGATGTCCCAGATTGACACTGAGTCAGAAGATACTTCTGGAAAAACGCTGCCTGGTGCTGGATCTACCAAAGTTAAGTGTATCTGCTGTAAACTTGTGGTATCTATTCCTCCAGCTGTTGTTTGTAATGAATGTCATGACAAACTTGTTAATGCAGATAATATTTCCTTTAGTAATGTTACATTACCTGTTGCTGTTCCATCAACATCTAATACTTAGAGTGTTCCTGTTAACATAAGAGATTTTGTTTCTAAATCCATTAAGAAGGCTATGTCTGTTATTCCTCCTTCTAGTAAACGTAAAAGGTCTTTTAAAACTTCTCATTTTTCAGATGAATTTTTAAATGAACATCATCATTCTGATTCTGATAATGGTTCCTCTGGTTCAGAGGATTCTGTCTCAGAGGTTGATGCTGATAAATCTTCATATTTATTCAAAATGGAATTTGTTCGTTCTTTACTTAAAGAAGTCTTAATTGCATTAGAAATAGAGGATTCTGGTCCTCTTGATACTAAAACTAAACGTTTAAATAAGGGTTTTAAATCTCCTGTAGTTATTCCAGAAGTTTTTCCTGTCCCTGATGCTATTTCTGAAGTAATCTCCAGGGAATGGAATAATTTGGGTAATTCATTTACTCCTTCTAAACGTTTTAAGCAATTATATCCTGTGCCATCTGACAGATTAGAATTTTGGGACAAAATCCCTAAAGTTGATGGGGCTGTCTTTACTCTTGCTAAACGTACTACTATTCCTACTGCAGATAGTACTTCCTTTAAGGATCCTTTAGATAGGAAGATTGAATCCTTTCTAAGAAAAGCTTACTTATGTTCAGGTAATCTTCTTAGACCTGCTATATCTTTAGCGGATGTTGCTGCAGCTTCAACTTTTTGGTTAGAAGCTTTAGCGCAACAAGTAACAGATCATAATTCTCATAGCATAGTTAATCTTCTTCAACATGCTAATAATTTTATTTGTGATGCTATCTTTGATATCATTAGGGTTGATGTCAGGTATATGTCTCTAGCTATTTTAGCTAGAAGAGCTTTATGGCTTAAAACTTGGAATGCTGATATGTCTTCTAAGTCAACTTTGCTTTCCCTTTCTTTCCAGGGTAATAAATTATTTGGTTCTCAGTTGGATTCTATTATCTCAACTGTTACTGGAGGGAAAGGAAGTTTTTTACCACAGGATAAAAAATCTAAAGGTAAATTTAGATCTAATAATCGTTTTCGTTCCTTTCGTCACAATAAGGAACAAAAGCCTGATTCTTCACCCACAGGAGCGGTATCAGTTTGGAAACCATCTCCAGTCTGGAATAAATCCAAGCCTTTTAGAAAACCCATGCCAGCTCCCAAGTCCACATGAAGGTGCGGCCCTCATTCCAGCCCAGCTGGTAGGGGGCAGATTACGATTTTTCAAAGAAATTTGGATCAATTCAATTCACAATCTTTGGATTCAAAACATTGTTTCAGAAGGGTACAGAATTGGCTTCAAGATAAGGCCTCCTGCAAAGAGATTTTTTCTTTCCCGTGTCCCAGTAAATCCAGTGAAGGCTCAAGCATTTCTGAAATGTGTTTCAGATCTAGAGTTGGCTGGAGTAATTATGCCAGTTCCAGTTCTGGAACAGGGGCTGGGGTTTTATTCAAATCTCTTCATTGTACCAAAGAAGGAGAATTCCTTCAGACCAGTTCTGGATCTAAAAATATTGAATCGTTATGTAAGGATACCAACATTCAAAATGGTAACTATAAGGACTATCCTGCCTTTTGTTCAGCAAGGGCATTATATGTCCACAATAGATTTACAGGATGCATATCTGCATATTCCGATTCATCCAGATCACTATCAGTTTCTGAGATTCTCTTTCCTAGACAAGCATTACCAGTTTGTGGCTCTGCCGTTTGGTCTAGCAACAGCTCCAAGAATTTTTACAAAGGTTCTCGGTGCCCTTCTGTCTGTAATCAGAGAACAGGGTATTGTGGTATTTCCTTATTTGGACGATATTTTGGTACTTGCTCAGTCTTCACATTTAGCAGAATCTCATACGAATCGACTTGTGTTGTTTCTTCAAGATCATGGTTGGAGGATCAATTTACCGAAAAGTTCATTGATTCCTCAGACAAGGGTAACCTTTTTAGGTTTCCAGATAGATTCAGCGTCCATGACTCTGTCTCTGACAGACAAGAGACGTCTAAAATTGATTACAGCTTGTCGAAACCTTCAATCACAATCATTCCCTTCGGTAGCCTTATGCATGGAAATTCTAGGTCTTATGACTGCTGCATCGGACGCGATCCCCTTGGCTCGTTTTCACATGCGACCTCTTCAGCTCTGTATGCTGAACCAGTGGTGCAGGGATTACACAAAGATATCTCAAGTAATATCTTTAGAACCGATTGTACGACACTCTCTGACGTGGTGGACAGATCACCATCGTTTAGTTCAGGGGGCTTCTTTTGTTCTTCCGACCTGGACTGTAATTTCAACAGATGCAAGTCTGACAGGTTGGGGAGCTGTTTGGGGGTCTCTGACAGCACAAGGGGTTTGGGAATCTCAGGAGGTGAGATTACCAATCAATATTTTGGAAGAGGCTCTTCAGTCATGGCCTCTTCTAAAGAGAGAATCGTTCATTTGTTTTCAGACAGACAATGTCACAACTGTGGCATACATCAATCATCAAGGAGGGACTCACAGTCCTTTGGCTATGAAAGAAGTATCTCGGATACTGGTATGGGCGTAATCCAGCTCCTGTCTAGTTTCTGCGGTTCATATCCCAGGTATAGACAATTGGGAAGCGGATTATCTCAGTCGCCAAACGTTACATCCGGGCGAATGGTCTCTTCACCCAGAGGTATTTCTTCAGATTGTTCAAATGTGGGGACTTCCAGAAATAGATCTGATGGCTTCTCATCTAAACAAGAAACTTCCCAGGTATCTGTCCAGATCCAGGGATCCTCAAGCGGAAGCAGTGGATGCATTGTCAATTCCTTGGAAGTATCATCCTGCCTATATCTTTCCGCCTCTAGTTCTTCCAAGAGTAATCTCCAAGATTCTGAAGGAATGCTCGTTTGTTCTGCTGGTGGCTCCAGCATGGCGTCACAGGTTTTGGTATGCGGATCTTGTCCGGATGGCCTCTTGCCAACCGTGGACTCTTCCGTTAAGACCAGACCTCCTGTCGCAAGGTCCTTTTTTCCATCAGGATCTCAAATCCTTAAATTTAAAGGTATGGAGATTGAACGCTTGATTCTTAGTCAAAGAGGTTTCTCTGACTCTGCTATTAATACTATGTTACAGGCTCGTAAATCTGTATCTAGGAAGATATATTATAGAGTCTGGAAGACTTATATTTCTTGGTGTCTTTTTCATCATTTTTCCTGGCATTCTTTTAGAATTCCGAAAATTTTACAGTTTCTTCAGGATGGTTTGGATAAAGGTTTGTCTGCAAGTTCCTTGAAAAGACAAATCTCTGCTCTTTCTGTTCTTTTTCACAGAAAGATTGCTAATCTTCCTGATATTCATTGTTTTGTACAAGCTTTGGTTCGTATAAAACCTGTCATTAAGTCAATTTCTCCTCCTTGGAGTTTGAATTTGTTTCTGGGGGCTCTTCAAGCTCCTCCGTTTGAACCTATGCATTCATTGGACATTAAATTACTTTCTTGGAAAGTTTTGTTTCTTTTGGCCATCTCTTCTGCTAGAAGAGTTTCTGAATTATCGGCTCTTTCTTGTGAGTCTCCTTTTCTGATTTTTCATCAGGATAAGGCGGTGTTGCGAACTTCTTTCAAATTTTTACCTAAGGTTGTGAATTCTAACAACATTAGTAGAGAAAATGTGGTTCCTTCATTATGTCCTAATCCTAAGAATTCTAAGGAGAAATCATTGCATTCTTTGGATGTAGTTAGAGCCTTGAAATATTATGTTGAAGCTACTAAGAATTTCCGAAAGACTTCTAGTCTATTTGTTATCTTTTCCGGTTCTAGGAAAGGTCAGAAGGCCTCTGCCATTTCTCTGGCATCTTGGTTAAAATCTTTAATTCATCATGCCTATGTCGAGTCGGGTAAAACTCCGCCTCAAAGGATTACAGCTCATTCTACTAGGTCAGTTTCTACTTCCTGGGCGTTTAGGAATGAAGCTTCGGTCAATCAGATTTGCAAAGCAGCAACTTGGTCTTCTTTGCATACTTTTACTAAATTCTACCATTTTGATGTGTTTTCTTGTTCTGAAGCAGTTTTTGGTAGAAAAGTACTTCAGGCAGCTGTTTCAGTTTGATTCTTCTGCTTATATTTTCAGTTTTTTTCATTATAAGATTTAAACTTTATTTTGGGTGTGGATTATTTTCAGCGGAATTGGCTGTCTTTATTTTATCCCTCCCTCTCTAGTGACTCTTGCGTGGAAGATCCACATCTTGGGTAGTTATTATCCCATACGTCACTAGCTCATGGACTCTTGCTAATTACATGAAAGAAAACATAATTTATGTAAGAACTTACCTGATAAATTCATTTCTTTCATATTAGCAAGAGTCCATGAGGCCCACCCTTTTTGTGGTGGTTATGATTTTTTTGTATAAAGCACAATTATTCCAATTCCTTATTTTTTATGCTTTCGCACTTTTTTCTTATCACCCCACTTCTTGGCTATGCGTTAAACTGATTTGTGGGTGTGGTGAGGGGTGTATTTATAGGCATTTTGAGGTTTGGGAAACTTTGCCCCTCCTGGTAGGAATGTATATCCCATACGTCACTAGCTCATGGACTCTTGCTAATATGAAAGAAATGAATTTATCAGGTAAGTTCTTACATAAATTATGTTTTTTCCACCTCTAGTTCTTCTTCCAAAGTGATTTCCAAAATTCTTATGGAGTATTTGTTTGTTAAGCTGGTGGCTCCAGCATGGCCTCTCAGGTTTTGGTATGCGGATCTCATTCGGATGGCCAATTGCCAACCTTGGACACTTCCGTTTAAACCAGACCTTCTTTCTCAAGGCCCTTTTTTTCCATCAGGATCTCAAATCATTAAATTTGAAAGGATGGAGATTGAACGCTTGATTTTTAGTCATAGAGGTTTTTGACTCATTGATTAATACTATGTTTCAGGCTCGTAAATCTGTCTCTAGAAAGATTTATTATTGAGCCTGGAAGGCCTACTTTTCTTGGCATTCTTTTAAAATTCATAGAATTTTATTATTTTTTCAGGTTGGTTTGGATAAGGTTTTGTCTTCAGTTCTTTGTTAGGACAAATCTCTACTCTTTCTGTTCTTCACAGAAAGATTGCTAATCATCCTGATATTCATTGTTTTGTACAGGCTTTGGTCCGTATCAAGCCTGTCATTAATTCAATCTCTCCTCTTTGGAGTCTCAATTTGGTGCTGAGGGCTTTACAGGCTCCTCCGTTTGAAACTATGCTTTCTCTGAACATTAAATTACTTTCTTGGAAAAGTATTGTTCCTTTTGGTTATTTCTTCTGCTAGAAGAGTTTTTGAGTTATCTGCTCTTTTTTGTGAATATCCTTTTCTGTTTTTTCATCAGGATAAGGCAGTGTTACTTCCTGATATTCATCATTTTGTTCAGGTTTTTGATTCGTATCTAACCTGTCATTAAGCCAATTTCTCCTCCTTGGAGTCTTAATTTGGTTCTGAAGGTTTTTCAGGCTCTTCTATTTGAGCATATGCTTGCTCTGGACATTAATTACTTTCATGGAAAGTATTGTTCTTTTTGGACATCTCTTCAGCTAGAACAGTTTTTGAATTATCTGTTCTTTCTTGTGAATCTCTTTTCTCCAACATTGGTGTGTCCGGTCCACGGCGTCATCCTTACTTGTGGGAAATATCTCTTCCCCAACAGGAAATGGCAAAGAGTCCCAGCAAAGCTGGCCATATAGTCCCTCATAGGCTCCGCCCACCCCAGTCATTCTCTTTGCCGTTGCACAGGCAACATCTCCACGGAGATGGTTGAGAGTATGTGGTGTTTAGTTGTAGTTTTTTATTCTACTATCAAGAGTTTGTTATTTTAAAATAGTGCTGGTATGTACTATTTACTCTGAAACAGAAAGGGATGAAGAATTCTGTTTGTGAGAGGAAGATGATTTTAGCAGACAGTAACTAAAATCCTTTGCTGTTTCCACATAGGACTTTTGAGCTGAAGTAACTTCAGTTGGGGGAAACAGTTAGCAGACTTTTCTGCTTAAGGTATGACTAGCCATATTTCTAACAAGACTGTGTAATGCTGGAAGGCTGTCATTTCCCCTAATGGGGACCGGTAAGCCATTTTCTTAGTCTCAAGCAGAATAAAGGGCTTAATATGGGCTATAAAACTGGTAGACACTTTTATGGGCAAAATCGATTGCTTTATTTGGGCATTTTATACATGTTTATGCTGGTATTTCACATTTATAAACTTGGGGAACGTTTTTTAACGTCAGGCACTATGTTAGACACCTTTTCCAGTCAGGAAGGGCCTTCCCAGTTGTAGGCTGAGCCTCATTTTCGCGCCATTACTGCGCAGTTGTTTTTGAGAGCAAGACATGCAGATGCATGTGTGAGGACCGGAAAATAGTTGGAAAAGTTCCTAGAAAGCGTCATTTGTTATCGTATTCCCCTCTGGGCTTGGTAGAGTCGCAGCAAAGGCTGTAGCTGTAGAGGGGTTAAAACTGTAACCGGCTCCGGTTTCGTTATTTTAAGGGTTAAAGCTCTGAAAATTGGTGTGCAATACTTTTAATGCTTTAAGACACTGTGGTGAAATTTTGGTAAATTTTGAACAATTCCTTCATATTTTTTCACATATTCAGTAATAAAGTGTGCTCTGTTTAAAATTTAAAGAGACAGTAACGGTTTTGTGTTAAAACGGTTTTTGTATTTTACTGACAAGTTTAAGCCTGTTTAACATGTCTGTGCCTTCAGATAAGCTATGTTCTATATGTATGAAAGTCAATGTGTCTCCCCCTTCTAAATTATGTGATAATTGTGCCAAAGCGTCCAAACAAAGTAAGGACAGTACTGTCACAGATAATGAAGTTGCCCAAGATGATTCATCAGATGAAGGGAGTAGACATGGTTCTACATCATCTCCTTCTGTGTCTACACCAGTTTTACCCACGCAGGAGGCCCCTAGTACTTCTAGCGCGCCAATGCTTATTACCATGCAACAATTGACGGCTGTAATGGATAACTCCATAGCAAATATTTCTCCAACATAGGTGTGTCCGGTCCACGGCGTCATCCTTACTTGTGGGATATTCTCTTCCCCAACAGGAAATGGCAAAGAGCCCAGCAAAGCTGGTCACATGATCCCTCCTAGGCTCCGCCTACCCCAGTCATTCTCTTTGCCGTTGTACAGGCAACATCTCCACGGAGATGGCTTAGAGTTTTTTAGTGTTTAACTGTAGTTTTTCATTATTCAATCAAGAGTTTGTTATTTTCAAATAGTGCTGGTACGTACTATTTACTCAGAAACAGAAAAGAGATGAAGAATTCTGTTTGTATGAGGAAAATGATTTTAGCAACCGTAACTAAAATCCATGGCTGTTCCACACAGGACTGTTGAGAGCATTAACTTCAGTTGGGGGAACAGTTTGCAGTCCTTTGCTGCTTGAGGTATGACACATTCTAACAAGACGATGTAATGCTGGAAGCTGTCATTTTCCCTATGGGATCCGGTAAGCCATGTTTATTACGATTGTAAATAAGGGCTTCACAAGGGCTTATTTAGACTGTAGACATTTTTTGGGCTAAATCGATTGATATTAACACTTATTTAGCCTTGAGGAATCATTTATTCTGGGTATTTTGATATAATTATATCGGCAGGCACTGTTTTAGACACCTTATTCTTTAGGGGCTTTCCCAAAGCATAGGCAGAGTCTCATTTTCGCGCCGGTGTTGCGCACTTGTTTTTGAGAGGCATGGCATGCAGTCGCATGTGAGAGGAGCTCTGATACTGATAAAAGACTTCTGAAGGCATCATTTGGTATCGTATTCCCCTTGGGTTTGGTTGGGTCTCAGCAAAGCAGATACCAGGGACTGTAAAGGGGTTAAAGCTTAAAACGGCTCCGGTTCCGTTATTTTAAGGGTTAAAGCTTCCAAAATTGGTGTGCAATATTTTCAAGGCTTTAAGACACTGTGGTGAAAGTTTGGTGAATTTTGAACAATTCCTTCATGTTTTTTCGCAATTGCAGTAATAAAGTGTGTTCAGTTTAAAATTTAAAGTGACAGTAACGGTTTTATTTCAAAACGTTTTTTGTACTTTCTTATCAAGTTTATGCCTGTTTAACATGTCTGAACTACCAGATAGACTGTGTTCTGAATGTGGGGAAGCCAGAATTCCTATTCATTTAAATAAATGTGATTTATGTGATAATGACAATGATGCCCAAGATGATTCCTCAAGTGAGGGGAGTAAGCATGGTACTGCATCATTCCCTCCTTCGTCTACACGAGTCTTGCCCACTCAGGAGGCCCCTAGTACATCTAGCGCGCCAATACTCCTTACTATGCAACAATTAACGGCTGTAATGGATAATTCTGTCAAAAACATTTTAGCCAAAATGAACCCTTGTCAGCGTAAGCGTGGATGCTCTGTTTTAGTTACTGAAGAGCATGACGACGCTGATATTAATATCTCTGAAGGGCCCCTAACCCAATCTGAGGGAGCCAGGGAGGTTTTGTCTGAGGGAGAAATTACTGATTTAGGGAACATTTCTCAGCAGGCTGAATCTGATGTGATTACTTTTAAATTTAAATTGGAACATCTCCGCATTTTGCTTAAGGAGGTATTATCCACTCTGGATGATTGTGAAAATTTGGTCATCCCAGAGAAACTATGTAAAATGGACAAGTTCCTAGAGGTGCCGGGGCTCCCAGAAGCTTTTCCTATACCCAAGCGGGTGGCGGACATTGTTAATAAAGAATGGGAAAGGCCCGGTATCCCTTTCGTCCCTCCCCCCATATTTAAAAAATTGTTTCCTATGGTCGACCCCAGAAAGGACTTATGGCAGTCAGTCCCCAAGGTCGAGGGAGCGGTTTCTACTTTAAACAAACGCACCACTATTCCCATAGAGGATAGTTGTGCTTTCAAAGATCCTATGGATAAAAAATTAGAAGGTTTGCTTAAAAAGATGTTTGTTCAGCAGGGTTACCTTCTACAACCCATTTCATGCATTGTCCCTGTCACTACAGCCGCATATTTCTGGTTTGATGAACTGATTAAGGTGCTCGATAGTGACTCTCCTCCTTATGAGGAGATTATGGACAGAGTCAATGCTCTCAAATTGGCTAATTCTTTCACTCTAGACGCCTCTTTGCAATTGGCTAAGTTAGCGGCTAAGAATTCTGGGTTTGCTATTGTGGCGCGCAGAGCGCTTTGGTTGAAATCTTGGTCGGCTGATGCGTCTTCCAAGAACAAGCTACTAAACATTCCTTTCAAGGGGAAAACGCTGTTTGGTCCTGACTTGAAAGAGATTATCTCTGATATCACTGGGGGTAAGGGCCATGCCCTTCCTCAGGATCGGCCTTTCAAGGCAAAAAATAGACCTAATTTTCGTCCCTTTCGTAAAAACGGACCAGCCCAAGGTGCTACGTCCTCTAAGCAAGAGGGTAATACTTCTCAGGCCAAGCCAGCTTGGAGACCAATGCAAGGCTGGAACAAGGGAAAGCAGGCAAAGAAACCTGCCACTGCTACCAAGACAGCATGAAATATCGGCCCCCGATCCGGGACCGGATCTGGTGGGGGGCAGACTCTCTCTCTTCGCTCAGGCTTGGGCAAGAGATGTTCGGGATCCTTGGGCGCTAGAAATAGTCTCCCAGGGTTATCTTCTGGAATTCAAGGGACTTCCCCCAAGGGGAAGGTTCCACAGGTCTCAGTTGTCTTCAGACCACATAAAAAGACAGGCGTTCTTACATTGTGTAGAAGACCTGTTAAAAATGGGAGTGATTCATCCTGTTCCATTGAGAGAACAAGGGATGGGGTTCTACTCCAATCTGTTCATAGTTCCCAAAAAAGAGGGAACGTTCAGACCAATCCTAGATCTCAAGATCTTAAACAAATTTCTCAAGGTCCCATCTTTCAAGATGGAAACCATTCGAACTATCCTTCCTTCCATCCAGGAAGGTCAATTCATGACCACGGTGGATTTAAAGGATGCGTATCTACATATTCCTATCCACAAGGAACATCATCGGTTCCTAAGGTTTGCATTCCTGGACAAACATTACCAGTTCGTGGCGCTTCCTTTCGGATTAGCCACTGCTCCAAGGATTTTCACAAAGGTACTAGGGTCCCTTCTAGCTGTGCTAAGACCAAGGGGCATTGCAGTTGTACCTTACCTGGACGACATTCTGATTCAAGCGTCGTCCCTCCCTCGAGCAAAGGCTCACACGGACATCGTCCTGGCCTTTCTCAGATCGCACGGCTGGAAAGTGAACGTGGAAAAGAGTTCTCTATCCCCGTCAACAAGGGTTCCCTTCTTGGGAACAATTATAGACTCCTCAGAAATGAGGATTTTTCTAACAGAGGCCAGAAAGACAAAGCTTCTGGACTCTTGTCGAATACTTCATTCCGTTCCTCTTCCTTCCGTAGCTCAGTGCATGGAAGTGATCGGGTTGATGGTAGCGACAATGGACATAGTTCCTTTTGCGCGCATTCATCTAAGACCATTACAACTGTGCATGCTCAGTCAGTGGAATGGGGACTATACAGACTTGTCTCCAAAGATACAAGTAAATCAGAGGACCAGAGACTCACTCCGTTGGTGGCTGTCCCTGGACAACCTGTCACGAGGGATGACATTCCACAGACCAGAGTGGGTCATTGTCACGACCGACGCCAGTCTGATGGGCTGGGGCGCGGTCTGGGGATCCCTGAAAGCTCAGGGTCTTTGGTCTCGGGAAGAATCTCTTCTACCGATAAATATTCTGGAACTGAGAGCGATATTCAATGCTCTCAAGGCTTGGCCTCAGCTAGCGAGGACCAAGTTCATACGGTTTCAATCAGACAACATGACGACTGTTGCGTACATCAACCATCAGGGGGGAACAAGGAGTTCCCTAGCGATGGAAGAAGTGACCAAGATTATTCTATGGGCGGAGTCTCACTCCTGCCACCTGTCTGCTATCCACATCCCGGGAGTGGAAAATTGGGAAGCGGATTTTCTGAGTCGTCAGACATTGCATCCGGGGGAGTGGGAACTCCATCCGGAAATCTTTGCCCAAGTCACTCAACTTTGGGGCATTCCAGACATGGATCTGATGGCCTCTCGTCAGAACTTCAAAGTTCCTTGCTACGGGTCCAGATCCAGGGATCCCAAGGCGGCTCTAGTGGATGCACTAGTAGCACCTTGGACCTTCAAACTAGCTTATGTGTTCCCGCCGTTTCCTCTCATCCCCAGGCTGGTAGCCAGGATCAATCAGGAGAGGGCGTCGGTGATCTTGATAGCTCCTGCGTGGCCACGCAGGACTTGGTATGCAGATCTGGTGAATATGTCATCGGCTCCACCTTGGAAGCTACCTTTGAGACGAGACCTTCTTGTTCAGGGTCCGTTCGAACATCCGAATCTGGTTTCACTCCAGCTGACTGCTTGGAGATTGAACGCTTGATTTTATCGAAGCGAGGTTTCTCAGATTCTGTTATCGATACTCTTGTTCAGGCCAGAAAGCCTGTAACTAGAAAGATTTACCACAAAATTTGGAAAAAATATATCTGTTGGTGTGAATCTAAAGGATTCCCTTGGGACAAGGTTAAGATTCCTAGGATTCTATCCTTCCTTCAAGAAGGATTGGAAAAAGGATTATCGGCAAGTTCCCTGAAGGGACAGATTTCTGCCTTGTCGGTGTTACTTCACAAAAAGCTGGCAGCTGTGCCAGATGTTCAAGCCTTTGTTCAGGCTCTGGTTAGAATCAAGCCTGTTTACAAACCTTTGACTCCTCCTTGGAGTCTCAATCTAGTTCTTTCAGTTCTTCAGGGGGTTCCGTTTGAACCCTTACATTCCGTTGATATTAAGTTATTATCTTGGAAAGTTTTGTTTTTAGTTGCAATTTCTTCTGCTAGAAGAGTTTCAGAATTATCTGCTCTGCAGTGTTCTCCTCCTTATCTGGTGTTCCATGCAGATAAGGTGGTTTTACGTACTAAACCTGGTTTTCTTCCAAAAGTTGTTTCTAACAAAAACATTAACCAGGAGATTATCGTACCTTCTCTGTGTCCGAAACCAGTTTCAAAGAAGGAACGCTTGTTGCACAATTTGGATGTTGTTCGCGCTCTAAAATTCTATTTAGATGCTACAAAGGATTTTAGACAAACATCTTCCCTGTTTGTTGTTTATTCAGGTAAAAGGAGAGGTCAAAAAGCAACTTCTACCTCTCTCTCTTTTTGGATTAAAAGCATCATCAGATTGGCTTACGAGACTGCCGGACGGCAGCCTCCCGAAAGAATCACGGCTCATTCCACTAGGGCTGTGGCTTCCACATGGGCCTTCAAGAACGAGGCTTCTGTTGATCAGATATGTAGGGCAGCGACTTGGTCTTCACTGCACACTTTTACCAAATTTTACAAGTTTGATACTTTTGCTTCTTCTGAGGCTATTTTTGGGAGAAAGGTTTTGCAAGCCGTGGTGCCTTCCATTTAGGTGACCTGATTTGCTCCCTCCCTTCATCCGTGTCCTAAAGCTTTGGTATTGGTTCCCACAAGTAAGGATGACGCCGTGGACCGGACACACCTATGTTGGAGAAAACAGAATTTATTTTTACCTGATAAATTTCTTTCTCCAAGGGTGTGTCCGGTCCACGGCCCGCCCTGGTTTTTTAATCAGGTCTGATAATTTATTTTCTTTAACTACAGTCAGCTTTGCTGGGCTCTTTGCCATTTCCTGTTGGGGAAGAGAATATCCCACAAGTAAGGATGACGCCGTGGACCGGACACACCGTTGGAGAAAGAAATTTATCAGGTAAACATAAATTCTGTTTTTATCCAAAATGTCTGCAAAATCAGAGAAAAGCGTGATTGCTCTGTTTTAAACAACTGAAGAGCAGGAGGGCGCTGATGATAATTGTTCTGTCATACCCTCACACCACTCTGAAGGGGCCATGAGGGAGGTTTTGTCAGGATGGGAAATTTCAGATTCAGGAAGAAGATTTCCCAACAGTGCTGAACCTGATGTTGTGACATTTAAATTTAAATTAGAACATCTTCCGCGGCACTGCTTAATGGAGGCTGTTATCTACCTCTGGATGATTGTGGACCTACCTGGTCATTCCAGAAAAAATTTTGCAAGTATGGACAAGTCCTAGAGGTTCCGGTGCATCCCCGACGCTTTTCCTATACCCAAGCTGTGTGGCCTGGACATAGTGAATAAGGAATTGGGAGAAGCCCGGCATACCTTTTGTTCCCCTCTCCTATATTTAAGAAATATATTTCCTATGGTCGACCCCAGAAAGGACTTATGGCAGACAGTCCCTAAGGTCGAGGGGGCAGTTTCTACTCTAAACAAGCGCACTACTATTCCTATCGAGGATAATTGTGCTTTCAAAGATCCTATGGATAAAAAATTGGAGGGTTTGCTTAAAAAGATTTTTATACAGCAAGGTTACCTTCTTCAACCCTTTTCGTGCATTGTTCCTGTCACTACAGCAGCGTGGTTCTGGTTCGAGGAACTAGAAAAGTCGCTCAGTAGAGAGACTCCATATGAGGAGGTTATGGACAGAGTTCACGCACTTAAGTTGGCTAACTCTTTTATTTTAGATGCCGCTTTGCAAATAGCTAGATTAGCGGCGAAAAATTCAGGGTTTGCAATTGTGGCGCACAGAGCGCTTTGGCTGAAGTCTTGGTCAGCGGATGTATCATCCAAGACAAAATTGCTTAGTATCCCCTTCAAGGGTAAAACTCTCTTTGGACCAGAATTGAAAGAGATTATCTCAGACATCACTGGGGGAAAGGGCCATGCCCTCCCACAAGATAGACCTTTCAAAGCCAAGAATAAGTCTAATTTTCGTTCCTTTCGTAATTTCAGGAACGGACCGGGCTCTAATTCTGCATCCTCTAAGCAAGAGGGTAATACCTCACAGACCAAATCAGCCTGGAAACCGATGCAAGGCTGGAACAAGGGTATGCAGGCCAAGAAGCCTTCTGCTGCTAACAAAACAGCATGAAGGAGTAGCCCCCGATCCGGGACCGGATCTAGTGGGGGACAGACTCTCTCTCTTTGCTCAGGCTTGGGCAAGAGATGTTCAGGATCCCTGGACGCTAGAAATAGTTTCTCAGGGTTATCTTCTGGAATTCAAGGAACTACGCCCAAGGGGAAGGTTCCACATGTCTCACTTATCCTCAAACCAAATAAAGAGACAGGCATTCTTACATTGTGTAGAAGACCTGTTAAAGATGGGAGTGATACACCCAGTTCCAACGGCGGAACAAGGAATGGGATTTTACTCAAATCTGTTTGTAGTTCCCAAAAAAGAGGGAACTTTCAGACCAATCCTGGATTTAAAGATCCTAAACAAATTTCTCAGAGTACCATCGTTCAAGATGGAAACCATTCGAACGATTCTACCCACAATTCAGGAAGGTCAATTTATGACTACCGTGGATCTAAAGGATGCGTATCTACATATCCCTATCCACAAAGAACATCATCAGTTCCTAAGGTTCGCCTTTCTGGACAAACATTACCAGTTTGTGGCCCTCCCATTCAGGTTAGCCACTGCTCCAAGGATTTTCACAAAGGTACTCGGATCCCTTCTAGCGGTTCTAAGACCAAGGGGCATTGCAGTAGTACCGTACTTGGACGACATTCTAGTACAAGCGTCGTCTCTTTCAAAAGCAAAGGCTCACTCAGACATTGTTCTGGCCTTTCTCAGATCTCATGGATGGAAGGTGAACATAGAAAAAAGTTCCCTGTCTCCGTCGACAAGAGTTCCCTTCTTGGGAACAATAATAGATTCCTTAGAAATGAGGATTTTCTTGACAGAAGTCAGAAAGTCAAAACTTCTAAACGCTTGTCAAGTTCTTCATTCTATTCCTCGTCCTTCCGTAGCTCAGTGCATGGAAGTAGTAGGATTGATGGTTGCAGCAATGGACATAGTTCCTTTTGCGCGAATTCATCTAAGACCATTACAACTGTGCATGCTGAAACAGTGGAATGGGGACTATACAGACTTGTCTCCAGTGATTCAAGTAGATCAGAAGACCAGAGACTCACTCCGTTGGTGGCTAACCCAGGTCACCTATCCCAGGGAATGAGCTTCCGCAGTCCAGAGTGGGTCATCGTCACGACCGACGCCAGCCTAGTGGGCTGGGGCGCGGTCTGGGAATCCCTGAAAGCTCAGGGACTGTGGTCTCGGGAAGAGTCTCTTCTCCCGATAAACATTCTGGAACTAAGAGCGATATTCAATGCTCTCAGGGCTTGGCCTCAGCTAGCAAAGGCCAGATTCATAAGATTCCAATCAGACAACATGACGACTGTTGCGTATCTCAATCATCAGGGGGGAACAAGGAGTTCCCTGGCGATGAAAGAAGTGACCAAAATAATACAATGGGCAGAGAATCACTCCTGCCACCTATCTGCGATCCACATTCCAGGTGTGGAAAACTGGGAAGCGGATTATTTGAGTCGTCAGACATTTCATCCGGGGGAGTGGGAACTCCACCCGGAGATCTTTGCCCAGTTGACGCAACTATGGGGCATTCCAGATATGGATCTGATGGCGTCTCGTCAGAACTTCAAGGTTCCTTGCTAATGGTCCAGATCCAGGGATCCCAAGGCGACTCTAGTGGATGCACTAGTAGCGCCTTGGACCTTCAACCTAGCTTATGTGTTTCCACCGTTTCCTCTCATTCCCAGGCTGGTAGCCAGGATCAAACAGGAGAGGGCCTCGGTGATCTTGATAGCTCCTGCGTGGCCACGCAGGACTTGGTATGCAGACCTGGTGAATATGTCATCGGTTCCACCATGGAAGCTACCTTTGAGACAGGACCTTCTTGTTCAGGGTCCATTCGAACATCCAAATCTGGTCTCCCTCCAGCTGACGGCTTGGAGATTGAACGCTTGATTCTATCAAAGCGTGGGTTTTCAGATTCCGTGATAGATACTCTGGTTCAAGCCAGAAAACCGGTAACTAGAAAGATTTACCATAAAATATGGAAAATATATATCTGCTGGTGTGAATCCAAGGGATTCCCATGGAATAAGATAAAGATTCCTAGGATTCTTTCCTTTCTACAAGAAGGTTTGGATAAAGGATTATCTGCGAGTTCTCTAAAGGGACAGATTTCTGCTTTATCTGTCCTACTACACAAACGACTGGCAGTTGTGCCAGATGTTCAAGCATTTGTTCAGGCTTTGGTTAGGATCAAGCCTGTTTACAGACCTTTGACTCCTCCCTGGAGTTTAAATCTAGTTCTTTCAGTTCTTCAAGGGGTTCCGTTTGAACCTTTACATTCCATAGATATTAAGTTGTTATCTTGGAAAGTTTTGTTTTTGGTTGCTATTTCTTCTGCTAGAAGAGTTTCTGAGTTATCTGCTCTACAGTGTACTCCACCCTATCTGGTGTTCCATTCAGATAAGGTTGTTCTGCGTACTAAGCCTGGTTTTCTACCAAAGGTTGTTTCCAACAAAAATATTAATCAGGAGATAGTTGTACCTTCTTTGTGTCAGAATCCAGTTTCAAAGAAGGAACGTTTGCTACACAATTTAGATGTAGTCCGTGCTCTAAAATTCTACTTAGAAGCTACAAAAGAGTTCAGACAAACTTCTTCTCTATTTGTCGTCTATTCTGGTAAAAGGAGAGGTCAAAAAAGCAACTTCTACCTCTCTTTCCTTTTGGCTTAAAAGCATCATCCGATTGGCTTATGAGACTGCCGGACGGCAGCCTCCTGAAAGAATCACAGCTCACTCCACTAGGGCTGTAGCTTCCACATGGGCCTTCAAGAACGAGGCTTCTGTTGACCAGATATGTAAGGCAGCGACTTGGTCTTCACTGCACACTTTTGCCAAATTTTACAAATTTGATACTTTTGCTTCTTCGGAGGCTATTTTTGGGAGAAAGGTTTTGCAAGCCGTGGTGCCTTCCGTTTAGGTGACCTGATTTGCTCCCTCCCTTCATCCGTGTCCTAAAGCTTTGGTATTGGTTCCCACAAGTAAGGATGACGCCGTGGACCGGACACACCAATGTTGGAGAAAACAGAATTTATGCTTACCTGATAAATTACTTTCTCCAACGGTGTGTCCGGTCCACGGCCCGCCCTGGTTCTTTAATCAGGTCCGATGAATTATTTTCTCTAACTACAGTCACCACGACACCCTATGGTTTCTCCTATTTTTTCCTCCTGTCCGTCGGTCGAATGACTGCGGTGGGCGGAGCCTAGGAGGGACTATATGGCCAGCTTTGCTGGGACTCTCTGCCATTTCCTGTTGGGGAAGAGATATTTCCCACAAGTAAGGATGACGCCGTGGACCGGACACACCGTTGGAGAAAGTAATTTATCAGGTAAGCATAAATTCTGTTTTTTCTGATTTTTTTTCATCAGGATAAGGTGGTTTTTGCTGTCCTCATTTCAATTCTTACCTAAAGTTGTAAATTCTAACAAACATTAGGGAGGAATTATTGTTTTCCTAAGATTTCTTGGTGAGATTCTTACTTTCTTTGGATATGGTAAGAGTTTTTGAAATTCTATGTTGAAGCCATTCAGATTTCAGATAGACTTCTAGTCTATTTTTTATCTTTTCTGATTTTAGGAAGATCAAAAAGCTTCTGCCATTTATTTGGCATCTTGCTTAAACTTTTGATTCATCATGCTTATTTGGAGTCGGGTGGATTCCCGCCTCGGAGGATTACGGCTCATTCTACTAGGTAAGTTTCTACTTCCTGGGCTTTTTGAGAATGAAGCTTCTGTTGATCAGATTTGCAAAGCAATGACTTGGTCTTCTTTGCATACTTTTACTATGTTCTACCATTTTGATGTTTTCTCTTCTTTGGAAGCAGTTTTGGTAGAATGGTACTTCAGGCAGCTGTCTCAGTTTGAGTCTTCTGCTTATAATTTCAGTTTTTTTCGTTATAAAAATTGAAACTTTTTTTGATTTGGGTAGTGGATTAATTTTTCAGCTGAATTGGCTGTCTTTATTTTATCCCTCCCTCTCTAGTGACTCTTGCGTGGAAGATCCACATCTTGGGTAGTCATTATCCCATACGTCACTAGCTCATGGACTCTTGCTAATTACATGAAAGAAAACATAATTTATGTAAGAACTTACCTGATAAATTCATTTCTTTCATATTAGCAAGAGTCCATGATGCCCACCCTTTTTTGTGGTTGTTATGATTTTTTTGTATAAAGCACAATTATTCCAATTCCTTATTTTTTTTATGCTTTCGCTCCTTTCTTATCACCCCACTTCTTGGCTATTCGTTAAACTGAATTGTGGGTGTGGTGAGGGGTGTATTTATAGGCATTTTAAGGTTTGGGAAACTTTGCCCCTCCTGGTAGGAATGTATATCCCATACGTCACTAGCTCATGGACTCTTGCTAATATGAAAGAAATGAATTTATCAGGTAAGTTCTTACATAAATTATGTTTTTGCATAATTTTCATAGTCTTGTATTGTCTTGTTTGACATGATGAAAACAGGAAGCAAAATTACTTGACTAAAGGGACACTCAAGTCAAAATTAAACTATCATGATTTGGAAAGAACACACAATTTTAAGAATTTTTTCAAATTGACTTCCATTATCAAATTTTGACAGATCTTTTATATGCGCAGTTTTTGAGGCATCAGCTCCTACTGAGCATGTGCACAAGCTCACAGGGTATACGTATACTAGTCTGTGATTGGCTGATGTCTGTCACATGATACAGGGGGCTGGAAGATGGGAGAGAGAATGTTTCAGAAAAAAAAATCTACTGCTTTGGTGATTAAGTGTTATTGCCTTGTCTTTTTATTATGCAATTCTACTGTATTTAGTGGTCCTTTAATGAATTGTACTGTGCTTTGTAGGAGTGGGTAAAAGGAATGTTTGTACAACTCACTAACTGTTATATCTAGATTTAATTTGATATAGAGAGGGAACAAAGCTCAATTTTAATGATTGTCAGGCCCAAGTTCACTAGTTATCTTTCTGCTTAATTCTCTTCAGCATCCTCATTGTCTGCCGGGCAGCTTCTGTGTGGAGGCCTCTTTTCTACAGACTCTCTGTCCAATTGGTGCGCGGCTGTTGCTTTAGCTCACTCATTACTGGAGAACTCCACCCAAAAAGAACAACTACTTAGAGTGCAGCTTGCAACAAGTATTGGCAACCCTCCAGTGTCCCTGTTGCAGCAGTGCACCAACATCCTTTCACAGGTATAAATCGCAGCTTTAGTCACATGACAAGAAAATGTATTCTGTTTATTGATTCATCTGAGTAATTTCATAAACACAAACTCAGTCCTCACCTCTTGCTTTCTTAATTCTCTAACAGTATTTTATTCTTTGTTGGTTAAAATAAATTAATTAGTAATTTTTCTAAAGCTGCATATGTTTTCCCTTAAGAAACTTTAAAGGGACAGTATACACTCATTTTCATATAATTGCATTTAATAGACACTACTATAAAGAATAAGATGCACAGATACTGATTTAAAAATCCAGTATAAAACAGTTTAAAAACTTACTTAGAAGCTCTCAGTTTAGCTCTGTTGAAAAGGTAGCTGGAAAGCCCACTGCAAGTGGGAAATAAGACACTCCCCCCCCTCCCCCTTCTTTTGCATATGAAAAGACCCTTTACACAAACAGGAGCAAGCTGGAGAAGGTAGCTGACGGTATTCACATAAAACTTTGGGGCTTGGTTAGTAGTCTGAAAATCAGAGCAATGTTATTTAAAAATAAGCAAAACTATACATTTATTTTTTTAAAAAAAACTTTATGGGCTATATAAATAGATCATCTACAAAACATTTATGCAAAGAAAAAATGAATGTATAATGTCCCTTTAACTGTATGTGTTTCTTCCTCTCATATCTGCTTTTCTGTTTCTGGGTGACATTTCCACCTCTGCCACCGTGGCTTCCAGTCTATTGTTACTCCTGCTCTGTAGCTTCTAGTTGCAGGGTGTATTACCTCAGACAGCACTCTTTGTTGTTGGCTCATATAAATTGGTGTTGTTGGCTCATATAAATTGGTGTTGTTGGCTCATATAAATTGGTGTTGTTGGCTCATATAAATTGGTGGTGTTGGCTCATATAAATTGGTTTCACATTAGACTGGTTGCTGGTCGTGTGTTTGCTGTGCGCCAGTAGGTGGAAGCAAATAGGCCTCTGGCAAATGGGGAAAAAGTAAACCTAAAGATAACATTTACATTATTTGTTCTTCTGTTAAATACCTTAACACTATTTGTATTAAAGAGACACTAAACCCAATTTTTCTCTTTCGTGATTCAGATAGAGCATGCAATTTTAATCAACTTTCTAGTTTACTCCTATTATCAAATTTTCTTCATTCTCTTGCTATCTTTGTTTGAAAAAGAAGGCATCTAAGCTAAGGAGACATTTTTTGGTTGAGAACCCTGGACAGCACTTGTTTATTGGTGCTGTCCAATTAGCAAGGACAACCAAGGTTGTGAACCAAAAATGGGCCTGCTTCTAAACTTACATTCTTGCTTTTCAAATAAAGATAGCAAGAGAATGAAGAAAAATTGATAATAGGAGTAAGTTAGAAAGTTGCTTAAAATTGCATGCTCTATCTAAATCACGAAAGAGAAAAATTGGGTTTAGTGTCTCTTTAATACAAATAGTGTTAAGGTATTTAACAGAAGCAAAAATAATGTAAATGTGGTAGTCATTATTTTTTCACTACAACAGGCCTTTACTAATGCCATTTTGTTTTACATTGCATCTCTTCCAGGTACACTTACTGGTTATAATTCTTTGAGCACCATAAATCCCTGTCATTCGTTCTTTTTTGTTTTCTATAAGAATATCCATGGTGTCCTAAAATGAAGTAAATCTATTTCACAACTTTTGTCAGTCATTCAGAAATACCTACTGTATTGAAACAGCAGTGGGCAAGTCTTCTTGTAGTCAACATAATGTTACATTTCTCTTGTAAGGTGTATCCAGTTTACGGATCATCCATTACTTGTGGGATATTCTCCTTCCCAACAGGAAGTTGCAAGAGGACACCCACAGCAGAGCTGTTATATAGCTCCTCCCCTAACTGCCATATTCAGTCATTCTCTTGCAACTCTCAACAAGGCTGGAGGTAGTAAGAGGAGAGTGGTAAAATATAGTTAGTTTTTTCTTCAATCAAAAGTTTATTTTAAATAGTACCGGAGTTGTACTATTTTCTCTCAGGCAGTATTTAGAATCTGCCTGTGTTTTCTATGATCTTAGCAGCTTGTAACTAAGATCCACTGCTGTTCTCACATATGTCTGAGGAGTGAGGTAACTTTCCACTGTTATAGTATGAGTGGGAGGGGCCTATTTTAGCGCTTTTTTTGCGCAGTTAAAATTACAGACAGAGACATTCAGCTTCCCTCAGCAGTCCCCTGCATGCTATAGGACATCTCTGAAGGGCTCTAAATGCTTCAAAAGTCATTTATTGAGGAAGGTAGGGCCACAGTGTAGCTGTGGAAGTTGTTGTGACTGTTTAAAAAACGTTTAATTCGTTTTTTTGATCCGTTTTTTGCATTAAAGGGTTAATCATCCATTTGCAAGTGGGTGCAATGCTCTGCTAACCTATTACATACACTGTAAAAATTTTGTTTGATTTACTGCCTTTTTTCACTGTTTTTCAAATTTTGACAAAATTTGTTTCTCTTAAAGGCACAGTACCGTTTTTTATATAGGCTTGTTAACTTGATTTAAAGTGTTTTCCAAGCTTGCTAGTCTCATTGCTAGTCTGTATAAACATGTCTGACATAGAGGAAACTCCTTGTTCATTATGTTTAAAAGCCATGGTGGAACCCCATATGAGAATGTGTACTAAATGTATTGATTTCACTTTAAACAATAAAGATTAGCTTTTGTCTTTAAAAAATGTATCACCAGAGGATTCTGGCGAGGGGAAAGTTATGCCGACTAACTCTCCCCACGTGTCAGACCCTTTGACTCCCGCTCAAGGGACTCACGCTCAAATGGCGCCAAATACATCAAGGGCGCCCATAGCGATTACTTTACAAGACATGGCGGCAGTCATGGATAATACACTGTCAGCGGTATTAGCCAGGCTGCCTGAATTTAGAGGAAAGCGTGATAGCTCTGGTGTTAGGTGTGATACAGAGCATACAGACGCTTTAAGGCCCATGTCTGATACTGCCTCACAATATGCAGAAGCTGAAGAAGGAGAGCTTCAGTCTGTGGGTGATATCTCTGACTCAGGGAAACCTGATTCGGATATTTCTACTTTTAAATTTAAGCTTGAGAACCTCCGTGTACTGCTTAGGGAGGTTTTAGCTGCTCTGAATGACTGTGACACAATTGCAGTGCCAGAGAAATTGTGTAGACTGGATAAATACTTTGCAGTGCCGGTGTGTACTGAGGTTTTTCCAATACCTAAAAGGTTTACAGAAATTATTAATAAAGAGTGGGATAGACCCGGTGTGCCGATTTCCCCCCCTCCTATTTTTAGAAAAATGTTTCTCATAGACGCCACCACACGGGACTTATGGCAGACGGTCCCTAAGGTGGAGGGAGCAGGTTCTACTTTAGCAAAGCGTACTACTATCCCTGTCGAGGACAGTTGTGCTTTTTCAGATCCTATGGATAAAAAATTAGAGGGTTACCTTAAGAAAATGTTTATTCAACAAGGTTTTATCCTGCAGCCCCTTGCATGCATTGCTCCTGTCACTGCTGCTGCGGCGTTCTGGTTTGAGTCTCTGGAAGAGGCTTTACAAGCACCGACTCCATTGGATGATATACTTAACAAGCTTAGAGCACTTAAGCTAGCTAATTCTTTTGTTTCTGATGCCATTGTTCATTTGACTAAACTAAAGGTTAAGAATTCTGGATTTGCCATCCAGGCGCGCAGGGCGCTATGGCTTAAATCTTGGTCAGCTGACGTGACTTCAAAGTCTAAATTACTTAACATTCCCTTCAAGGGACAGACCCTATTCGGGCCTGGTTTGAAGGAAATTATTGCTGACATTACTGGAGGTAAAGGTCATGCCCTTCCTCATGACAGGTCCAAATCAAGGGCCAAACAGTCTTATTTTCGTGCCTTTCGAAACTTCAAGGCAAGTGCAGCATCAACTTCCTCTGCTACAAAACAAGAGGGAACTTTTGCTCAGTCCAAGACGGCCTGGAAACCTAACCAGTCCTGGAACAAAGGCAAGCAGGCCAAAAAGCCTGCTGCTGCCTCTAAGACTGCATGAAGGAACGGCCCCCTATCCGGTAACGTATCTAGTAGGGGGCAGACTTTCTCTCTTCGCCCAGGCGTGGGCAAGAGATGTTCAGGATCCCTGGGCGTTGGAGATTATATCCCAGGGATATCTTCTGGACTTCAAGGCTTCCCCTCCACTAGGGAGATTTCACCTTTCACGATTATCTGTGAATCAGATAAAGAAAGAGGCATTCTTACACTGTGTGCAAGACCTTCTAGTTATGGGAGTGATCCATCCAGTTCCACAGATGGAACAAGGACAGGGATTTTACTCAAATCTGTTTGTGGTTCCCAAAAAAGAGGGAACCTTCAGACCAATCTTGGATCTAAAGATCTTAAACAAATTCCTCAGAGTTCCATCATTCAAAATGGAAACTATTCGGACCATCCTACCTATGATCCAGGAGGGTCAATATATGACTACCGTGGATTTAAAGGATGCTTACCTTCACATTCCGATACACAAAGATCATCATCGGTTCCTAAGGTTTGCCTTTCTGGACAGGCATTACCAGTTTGTGGCTCTTTCCTTCGGGTTAGCTACAGCCCCAAGAATTTTTACAAAGATTCTGGGGTCGCTTCTGGCAGTCCTAAGGCCGCGGGGCATAGCAGTGGCCCCTTATCTAGACGACATCCTGATACAGGCGTCAAACTTCCAAATTGCCAAGTCCCATACGGACATAGCTCTGGCATTTCTGAGGTCGCATGGGTGGAAAGTGAACGAGGAAAAGCGTTCTCTGTCCCCACTCACAAGAGTCTCCTTCCTAGGGACCCTGATAGATTCTGTAGAAATGAAAATTTACCTGACGGAGTCCAGGTTATCAAAACTTCTAAATTCTTGCCGTGTTCTCCATTCTATTCCGCGCCCTTCGGTGGCTCAGTGCATGGAGGTAATCGGCTTAATGGTAGCGGCAATGGACATAGTACCGTTTGCGCGCCTACATCTCAGACCGCTGCAACTTTGCATGCTCAGTCAGTGGAATGGGGATTACACAGATTTGTCCCCTCTACTAAATCTGGATCAAGAGACCAGAGATTCTCTTCTCTGGTGGCTATCTCAGGTCCATCTGTCCAAAGGACCTGGTATGCAGACCTAGTGGGCATGTCATCCTTTCCACCTTGGACTCTGCCTTTGAGACGGGACCTTCTACCACAAGGTCCTTTCAATCATCCAAATCTAATTTCTCTGAGGCTGACTGCCTGGAGATTGAACGCTTGATTTCATCAAAGCGTGGCTTCTCCGAGTCAGTTATTGATACCTTAATACAGGCACGAAAGCCTGTCACCAGGAAAATCTACCATAAGATATGGCGTAAATATCTTTATTGGTGCGAATCCAAAAATTACTCATGGAGTAAGGTTAGGATTCCCAGGATATTATCTTTTCTCCAAGAGGATTTGGAAAAAGGATTATCAGATAGTTCTTTGAAAGGACAGATTTCTGCACTGTCTATTCTTTTGCACAAGCGTCTGGCGGATGTTCCAGACGTTCAGGCATTTTGTCAGGCGTTGATTAGAATCAAGCCTGTGTTTAAAGGGACACTGAACCCAAATTTTTATTTCATGATTCAGATAGATCATTAAATTTTAAGCAACTTTCTAATTTACTCCTATTATCATTTTTTTTCGTTCTCTTGCTATCTTTATTTTAAAAGCAGGACTGTAAATCTTAGCAGCCAGCCCATTTTAGGTTCAGCACCATGGATAGCGCTAGCTTATTTGATGCTTTCATTTACCTTCCAATAAGCAAGCATAACCCAGGTTCTCAACCAAAAATGGGCCGGCTCCTATGCATCATATTCCTGCTTTTTAAATAAAGATAGCAAGAGAACAAAGAAAATTTGATAATAGGAGTAAATTAGAAAGTTGCTTAAAATTGCATGCTCTATCTAAATCATGAAAGAAAATATTTAGGTTTAGTGTCCCTTTAAACCTGTTGCTCCCCCATGGAGCTTAAATTTGGTTCTTAAAGTTCTTCAGGGGGTTCCGTTTGAACCTCTTCATTCCATAGATATCAAACTTTTATCTTGGAAAGTTCTTTTTTTGATGGCTATTTCCTCGGCTCGTAGAGTTTCCGAGTTATCTGCCATACAATGTGATTCTCCTTATCTGATCTTCCATACAGACAAGGTAGTTCTGCGTACAAAACCTGGGTTTTTGCCTAAGGTGGTATCTACTAAGAATATCAATCAAGAGATTGTTGTTCCATCATTTTGTCCTAATCCTTCTTCAAAGAAGGAACGTCTTTTACATAATCTGGATGTGGTTCGTGCTTTAAAGTTTTACTTAAAAGCTACTAAAGATTTTCGTCAAACATCTGCTTTGTTTGTGATTTACTCTGGACAGAGGAGAGGTCAAAAGGCTTCGGCAACCTCTCTTTCTTTTTGGCTAAGAAGCATAATCCGCTTAGCCTATGAGACTGCTGGACAGCAGCCTCCTGAAAGGATTACAGCTCATTCTACTAGAGCTATGGCTTCCACTTGGGCCTTTAAAAATGAGGCTTCTGTTAAACAGATTTGCAAGGCGGCGACTTGGTCTTCGCTTCATACTTTTTCAAAATTTTACAAATTTGATACTTTTGCTTCTTCGGAGGCTATTTTTGGGAGAAAGGTTTTACAGGCAGTGGTACCTTCCGTTTAAGTACCTGCCTAGTCCCTCCCTTCATCCGTGTACTTTAGCTTTGGTATTGGTATCCCACAGGTAATGGATGATCCGTGGACTGGATACACCTTACAAGAGAAAACACAATTTATGCTTACCTGATAAATTTATTTCTCTTGTGGTGTATCCAGTCCACGGCCCGCCCTGTCATTTTAAGGCAGGTCAAATTTTTAGATTAAACTACAGTCACCACTGCACCCTATGGTTTCTCCTTTCTCGGCTTGTTTCGGTCGAATGACTGGATATAGCAGTTAGGGGAGGAGCTATATAACAGCTCTGCTGTGGGTGTCCTCTTGCAACTTCCTGTTGGGAAGGAGAATATCCCACAAGTAATGGATGATCCGTGGACTGGATACACCACAAGAGAAATAAATTTATCAGGTAAGCATAAATTGTGTTTTTGGCATGTTAGGATATTAGATTAGGCTTATCCAAGGTACGGACTGGGGTAGGGGTTTTGTGTGACCCTCGGCACCACTGATCTGAAAATAGACACAGTTCCTCACTTCTTTTTAGGTAATTTAGTATGCCTGCTAGCACAAAATGTTATAAATTTGAGTAGTATATATAGTTAAATTGATTAATAGTTATTTTCTTCCTATCTAATTTCTATCTAATGTGATTCTATTCTAATTTTATTTTGAGATGTTCTCTTTAGAAGTATGGCTAATCCTGCCATTAGTGACCAGTCTTTCATTTAACAAAGCAGTTAGTGACTATTCCTTCATATAATATAGTTTTGCCCCATAAGTATTAAATGAAAGGTGATATGTTTGTGTACAGTGTTTTTTTCCAGAAGTTGCAAACTTATATTAGATTGAGGAACCATGGATTTTCAGTTGTAATTTATTAAATAACTAATAGATATTGGAAATAGCGACATCTACATTATCATGTTAGACCTTTAATTTTCCCTAATGATGCAACTTACTAAATCTTTGCTCATCTGTGATTACAGTGTACTTTGTCATCTTATAAAGGAAATAAAAAGTAGCGTGTAATACTTCCATCTTCGTTCACTCTAGCTAATAGTCACAGTAGGAGATCACCTTCTTAAGGGACAAATGGGCAAAAAAGACTTACTATATTATAGGTGGCTCCCATTACTTAACTTGTCCAGTCTTGGTTTTGGCCATTTATTATTGTTATTGTTTGTTTATAAAGTGCTGCCAAATGATGAACAAGAGTATAGTTCTTCTAATCTTTTTAAATTGAGAGTGTATGATGGCTGAGGAACCACTAAGGCGACTATCCAGCAAATTATTCTTCCTGGGCAAGCTGAGCTTGGTGGGGGCTATGCACAGATGTGCAGACTGGTGTGGAAAATGCTTTCTTAGAGGCCATTATTGGATTCACACTTTCACCCACCTGAGACCAAACAAGCTGCAAAACTACAACCAATTGACAGCGGCATCCACTGTACATCCTGCTGCGTTTGGTGCCACTAAAAACTATAAATCCATCTTTAATCTAAGAGCCTGCTCTTATGTCCAAAGGAGTCCTGACTTGAAACAGGAAAAATAAGTATCTTCTGTGTCTCAGTAAGGTGTGCTGTATTTAATTTATTAAGATGCTGCTTATAGTATTTTTTTTATAATGCATTTACCTTTTCTATTTTTTTTTTAAGAATAAGCCTAATTTCTCCAACATAGGTGTGTCCGGTCCACGGCGTCATCCTTACTTGTGGGATATTCTCTTCCCCAACAGGAAATGGCAAAGAGCCCAGCAAAGCTGGTCACATGATCCCTCCTAGGCTCCGCCTACCCCAGTCATTCTCTTTGCCGTTGTACAGGCAACATCTCCACGGAGATGGCTTAGAGTTTTTTAGTGTTTAACTGTAGTTTTTATTATTCAATCAAGAGTTTGTTATTTTAAAATAGTGCTGGTATGTACTATTTACTCAGAAACAGAAAAGAGATGAAGATTTCTGTTTGTATGAGGAAAATGATTTTAGCACCGTAACTAAAATCCATGGCTGTTCCACACAGGACTGTTGAGAGCAATTAACTTCAGTTGGGGGAACAGTGTGCAGTCTCTTACTGCTTGAGGTATGACACATTCTAACAAGACGATGTAATGCTGGAAGCTGTCATTTTCCCTATGGGATCCGGTAAGCCATGTTTATTAAGATAGTAAATAAGGGCTTCACAAGGGCTTATTAAGACTGTAGACTTTTTCTGGGCTAAATCGATTCATTATTAACACATATTTAGCCTTGAGGAATCATTTATTCTGGGTATTTTGATATGATTATATCGGCAGGCACTGTTTTAGACACTTTATTCTTTAGGGGCTTTCCCTAATCATAGTCAGAGCCTCATTTTCGCGCCGGTATGGCGCACTTGTTTTTGAGGACAGCATGGCATGCAGCTGCATGTGTGTGGAGCTCTGATACATAGAAAAGTCTTTCTGAAGGCATCATTTGGTATCGTATTCCCCTTTGGGCTTGGTTGGGTCTCAGCAAAGCAGATTCCAGGGACTGTAAAGGGGTTAAATATAAAAACGGCTCCGGTTCCGTTATTTTAAGGGTTAAAGCTTCCAAATTTGGTGTGCAATACTTTTAAGGCTTTAAGACACTGTGGTGAAATTTTGGTGAATTTTGAACAATTCCTTCATACTTTTTCGCAATTGCAATAATAAAGTGTGTTTAGTTTAAAATTTAAAGTGACAGTAACGGTTTTATTTTAAAACGTTTTTTGTGCTTTGTTATCAAGTTTATGCCTGTTTAACATGTCTGAACTACCAGATAGATTGTGTTCTGACTGTGGGGAAACCAAGGTTCCTTCTCATTTAACTATATGTATTTTATGTCATAAAAAAATTTAGTAAAAATGATGCCCAAGATGATTCCTCAAGTGAGGGGAGTAAGCATGGTACTGCATCATCCCCTCCTTCGTCTACACCAGTCTTGCCCATACAGGAGGCCCCTAGTACATCTAGTGTGCCAATACTCCTTACTATGCAACATTTAACGGCTGTAATGGATAATTCTATCAAAAACATTTTAGCCAATATGCCCACTTATCAGCGAAAGCGCGACTGCTCTGTTTTAGAAAATTCTGTAGAGCATGAGAACGCTGATGATATGGTTTCTGAAGGGCCCCTACACCAGTCTGAGGGGGCCAGGGAGGTTTTGTCTGAGGGAGAAATTTCAGATTCAGGAAACATTTCTCAACAAGCTGAACCTGATGTGATTACTTTTAAATTTAAGTTGGAACATCTCCGCGCTCTGCTTAAGGAGGTGTTATCCAATTTGGATGATTGTGATTATCTGGTCATTCCAGAACCACTATGTAAAATGGAAAAGTTCTTAGAGGCCCCGGGGCCCTCCGAAGCTTTTCCTATATCCAAGCGGGTGGCGTACATTGTTAGTAAAGAATGGGACAGGCCCGGTATACCTTTAGTACCTCCCCCCATATTTATAAAATTGTTTTCCTATAGTCGACCCCAGAAAGGACTGATGGCAGACAGTCCCCAAGGTCGAGGGGGCGGTTTCTACTCTACACAAGCGCGCCACTATACCCATAGAAGATAGTTGTGCTTTCCAAGATCCTATGGATAAAAAATTAGAAGGTCTGCTAAAGATGTTTGTTCAGCAAGGTTCCCTTCTACAACCAATTGCATGCATTGTCCCTGTCACTGCAGCCGCGTGTTTCTAGTTTGATGAGCTAGGAAAGGCGATTATTAGTAATTCTTCTTCTTATGAGGAGATTATGGACAGAATTCGTGCTCTTAAATTGGCTAATTCTTTCACCCTAGACGCCACCTTGCAATTGGCTAGGTTAGCGGCGAAAAAATTCTGGGTTTGCTATTGTGGCGCAGAGCGCTTTGGTTAAAATCTTGGGCAGCGGATGCGTCTTCCAAGAACAAATTGCTTGACATTCCTTTCAAGGGGAAAACACTCTTTGGCCCTGACTTGAAAGAGATTATCTCTGATATCACTGGGGGCAAGGGCCACGCCCTTCCTCAGGATAGGTCTTTTCAAGACCAAAAATAAACCTAAGTTTCGTCCCTTTCGCAGAAACGGATCAGCCCCAAGGGCTACGTCCTCTAAGCAGGAAGGTAATACTTCTCAAGCCAATCCAGCCTGGAGACCTATGCAAGGCTGGAGCAAAGGAAAGCAGGCCAGGAAACCTGCCACTGCTACCAAGACAGCATGAAATGCGGGCCCCCGATCCGGGACCGGATCTGGTGGGGGGCAGACTCTCTCTCTTCGCTCAGGCTTGGGAAAGAGATGTTCTGGATCCTTGGGCGCTAGAAATAGTCTCCCAAGGTTATTCTCTGGAGTTCAAGGGGCTTCCTCCAAGGGGGAGGTTCCACAGGTCTCAGTTGTCTTCAGACCACATAAGAAGACAGGCATTCTTACATTGGGTAGAAGACCTGCTAAAAATGGGAGTGATTCATCCTGTTCCATTAGGAGAACAAGGGATGGGGTTCTACTCCAATCTGTTCATAGTTCCCAAAAAAGAGGGAACGTTCAGACCAATCTTAGATCTCAAGATCTTGAACAAGTTTCTCAAGGTTCCATCGTTCAAGATGGAAACCATTCGAACACTTCTTCCTTCCATCCAGGAAGGTCAATTCATGACCAAGGTGGATTTCAAGGATGCGTATCTACATATTCCTATCCACAAGGAACATCATCGGTTCCTAAGGTTTGCATTCCTGGACAAGCATTTCCAGTTCGTGGCATTTTCTTTCGGATTAGCCACTGCTCCTAGGATTTTCTCATAGGTACTAGGGTCCCTTCTGGCGGTGCTAAGACCAAGGGGCATTGCTGTAGTACCTTACTTGGACGACATTCTGATTCGAGCGTCGTCCCTTCCTCAAGTAAAGGCTCACACGGACATTGTCCTGGCCTTTCTCAGATCTCACGGATGGAAAGTGAACGTGGAAAAGAGTTCTCTATCTCCGTCAACGAGGGTTCCCTTCTTGGGAACTATAATAGACTCCTTAGAAATGAGGATTTTTCTGACAGAAGCCAGAAAAACAAAACTTCTAGACTCTTGTCGGATACTTCATTCCGTTCCTCTTCCTTCCATAGCGCAGTGCATGGAAGTGATAGGTTTGATGGTAGCGGCAATGGACATAGTTCCTTTTGTGCGCATTCATCTAAGACCATTACAACTGTTCATGCTCAGTCAGTGGAATGGGGACTATTCAGACTTGTCTCCGAAGATACAAGCAAATCAGAGAACCAGAGACTCATTCCGTTGGTGGCTGTCCCTGGACAACCTGTCACAAGGGATGACCTTCCGCAGACCAGAGTGGGTCATTGTCACGACCGACGCCAGTCTGATGGGCTGGGGCGCGGTCTGGGGATCCCTGAAAGCTCAGGGTCTTTGGTCTCGGGTAGAATCTCTTCTACCGATAAATATTCTGGAACTGAGAGCGATATTCAATGCTCTCAAAGCTTGGCCTCAGCTAGCGAGGGCCAAGTTCATACATCAACCATCAGGGGGGAACAAGGAGTTCCCTAGCGATGGAAGAAGTGACCAAAATCATTCTATGGGCGGAGTCTCACTCCTGCCACCTGTCTGCTATCCACATCCCAGGAGTGGAAAATTGGGAAGCGGATTTTCTGAGTCGTCAGACATTGCATCCGGGGGAGTGGGAACTCCATCCGGAAATCTTTGCCCAAGTCACTCAACCGTGGGGCATTCCAGACATGGATCTGATGGCCTCTCGTCAGAACTTCAGAGTTCCTTACTACGGGTACAGATCCAGGGATCCCAAGGCGGCTCTAGTGGATGCACTAGTAGCACCTTGGACCTTCAAACTAGCTTATGTGTTCCCGCCGTTTCCTCTCATCCCCAGGCTGGTAGCCAGGATCAATCAGGAGAGGGCGTCGGTGATTTTGATAGCTCCTGCGTGGCCACGCAGGACTTGGTATGCAGATCTGGTGAATATGTCATCGGCTCCACCATGGAAGCTACCTTTGAGAGACCTTCTTGTTCTAGGTCCGTTCGACCCACTCCAGCTGACTGCTTGGAGATTGAACGCTTGATCTTATCAAAGCGAGGGTTCTCAGATTCTGTTATTAATACTCTTGTTCAGGCCTGAAAGCCTGTAACCAGAAAAATTACCACATAATTTGGTATATCTGTTGGTGTGAATCTGCAGGATTCCCTTGGGACAAGGTTAAGATTCCTAAGAGTCTATCCTTCCTTCGAGAAGGATTGGAAAAAGGATTATCTGCAAGTTCCTTGATGGGACAGATTTCTGCCTTGTCTGTGTTACTTCACAAAAAGCTGGCAGCTGTGCCAGATGTTCTAGCCTTTGTTCAGGCTCTGGTTAGAATCAAGCCTGTTTACAAAATTTTGACTCCTCCTTGGAGTCTCAACCTAGTTCTTTCAGTTCTTCAGGGGGTTCCGTTTGAACCCTTACAGTCCGTTGATATTAAGTTATTATCTTGGAAAGTTTTGTTTTTGGTTGCAATTTCTTCTGCTAGAAGAGTTTCAGAATTATCTGCTCTGCAGTGTTCTTCTCCTTATCTGGTGTTCCATGCAGATAAGGTGGTTTTGCGTACTAAACCTGGTTTTCTTCCAAAAGTTGTTTCTAACAAAAACATTAACCAGGAGATAGTTGTGCCTTCTTTGTGTCCTAATCCAGTTTCAAAGAAGGAACGTTTGTTGCACAACTTGGATGTAGTTCGTGCTCTCAAATTTTACTTAGCAGCTACTAAGGATTTCAGACAAACTTTGTCTTTGTTTGTTGTTTATTCTGGTAAACGGAGAGGTCAAAAAGCAACTTCTACCTCTCTCTCCTTCTGGATTAAAAGCATTATCCGATTGGCTTATGAGACTGCCGGACGGCAGCCTCCTGAAAGAATCACAGCTCACTCCACTAGGGCTGTGGCTTCCACATGGGCCTTCAAGAACGAGGCTTCTGTTGATCAGATATGTAAGGCAGCGACTTGGTCTTCACTGCACACTTTTTCTAAATTTTACAAATTTGATACTTTTGCTTCTTCTGAGGCTATTTTTGGGAGAAAGGTTTTGCAAGCCGTGGTGCCTTCCATTTAGGTGACCTGATTTGCTCCCTCCCTTCATCCGTGTCCTAAAGCTTTGGTATTGGTTCCCACAAGTAAGGATGACGCCGTGGACCGGACACACCTATGTTGGAGAAAACAGAATTTATGTTTACCTGATAAATTACTTTCTCCAACGGTGTGTCCGGTCCACGGCCCGCCCTGGTTTTTTTAATCAGGTCTGATAATTTATTTTCTTTAACTACAGTCACCACGGTAACATATGGTTTCTCCTATGCAAATATTCCTCCTTAACGTCGGTCGAATGACTGGGGTAGGCGGAGCCTAGGAGGGATCATGTGACCAGCTTTGCTGGGCTCTTTGCCATTTCCTGTTGGGGAAGAGAATATCCCACAAGTAAGGATGACGCCGTGGACCGGACACACCGTTGGAGAAAGTAATTTATCAGGTAAACATAAATTCTGTTATTTGTGATGAATTTACAATTAATGATGTTATTATATGGAAAATAGAAAATTTAAAAACAGCTGGATTTCCCTAAGGAAATATATAAAATGTTCCCTTTATTCAAATCTAAAACAGAAATATTATTGTTAATGTTGTAAAACCACTTCCACAAATCAAAACTCTAGGCTCTAGGACTGTTTTTCAAATGTACAAAGGCAGATCAAACAATGGCAATGATAGTGGCAACCACAATATATTCCAGTTGCAGTCTTCAGATCTCAATCCACAGCTGGAATCAGTAGATGACACTATAAATTAAGACAGTCAATCAAGAAGCACCAAGAATATAGAGTAGAATCATAAATTTACTTTTGTAAAATGCATAAAAACAATAAATCGTCAATGCATACACTTGCAAGACACCCCGCTTGAAGCCATCTGTATTGAGTGTCCACTTATGTACCATATGAGAAAGTGTACCTTGGCTTAAATAGAGGTGTCTTTTGTGAGTGTAACCATTGAAGAGATATAGTTGTTATGCATATAGTATGATATTACACGTATAGTTTCTATTCTTGACACTTCTTATTTGTCTGTCTTGTTTATTCAAATATATAAGCTCATTTATTTATTTTTTAATTCTCTTAAGGTAGATGCTTACTTGGCTTTCCAAGAAAATGATTTTCACCGCAGATAATTTTGTGGCATTTGGAGGAGTTATGGAAAAAGAATGCCTTTTGCAAGAGGTTATTTCATCCTATTTAGCTAAATTTTTTATCTATTAAAGCTAATGACATTTGGGCTTCTGTAGAAAGCAAGGACAGCAAAAAGTAATGGCATTTCTTTAAGATTTGTGCCATGTAACATATTTTGGACAAAAGCAGTTACTGAGAAATCTATAAGTGAATATAGTGGCTGCACGTCTGGTAAGTTGTTGTTTATGGTTACAGCACTGGGAAGCAGATTCTAGTTTATAAGTAAATATATACAATTTACCATTTGAGTTGTAAAAGTCTGGATAATCAGTCTCTTTTGTGCCAGGATCCTCCAGAGAAACATTTAGTTCATTCACATTTAAAGGAACAGTCTATGCCAAAATAAACTTTCATGATTCAGATAGAGCATGTAATTTTAAACAATTTTCCAATTTACTTTTATCACCAATTTTGCTTTGTTCTCTTGGTATTCTTAGTTGAAAGCTTAACCTAGGAGGTTCATATGCTAATTTCTTAGACCTTGAAGGCCACCTCTTTTCAGAATGCATTTTAACAGTTTTTCACCACTAGAGGGTGTTAGTTCACATATTTTATATAGATAACACTGTGCTCGTGCACATGAAGTTATCTGGGAGCAGGCACTGATTGGCTAAACTGCAAGTCTGTCAAAAGAACTGAAATAAAGGGGCAGTTTGCAGAGGCTTAGATACCAGATAATCACAGAGGTTAAAAGTATATTAATATAACTGTGTTGGTTATGCAAATCTGGGGAATGGATAATAAAGGGATTATCTATCTTTTAAAACAATAAAAATTCTGATGTAGACTGTCCCTTTAAATCACATGTGTAGTCCAGAGGTAAAAAACACAATACGCTCTCCTCAGCTCATAAAGTAAGTCACAATATTGATGTGAACATAGGGGCTTATTTATCCCGGTTTAAAAATATTTGACAATCTAATTTCAGACCAATGGATACTGAACTTATTATTTAACAGGTTACCTGCCAGCTATCCCACACTTTGTAAATTCACCACTCCCAATAGATCCATAAAAACATGCATCATATTCCAATATGTAGATCAGCTTCTGAAATCAAACAGTGAACCAGTATTGGCAGGTTTTTTTATTCTTGGCTTTTCCTGAAAAAAGGTGGATCATATAGGCCAGTATCAGACCAGAGATCATTTAACAAGTGCAGGGCTCATTCCATAAGTGCAGTTTCATCTTAACGGGAAGTTGAAGCAGATGCGTCATCTTCTGAACACTGTCAATTTGTTTCCTGGATATCTCCAAATGATTTCTTTTATCACTGCAAGTTGATAGTTTGAAAGTCAGTTATGGCAACATTTGGAAGAAAATGTTATTTTATGTCTCAAAATATATTTTTACAGTATATACCCTCCCCCCCCCCTCAAAATTCAGAAATTTCTATGTCTGCGCCCACTTTTTAAAATAATAGTCACCAGTATCCTGTTCTGGACTCTCACTGAAAATGGACGGGGTCAGTAAGGGGAGCCACCTTTTTAGGTGGTAAAATTAGTGTGATTATTCTGGTCCTTTCACTCTTAGGCATGAAATCTCTCACTGGTGAATATTACCTAGGGAAAGCGGACAAAGATCTAGTTTTTCATGTGTTTTAGATTGAATTTCTAGTTTTCTTCCTCTCCAGTAGCAGCATTATCTTTTTTTTATTCATAAACTATTTTGAACTGGCTTAAAAAACATACTTTTCCTTTGTCATTGTCCCATTGCATCTGTGTTGTTACTTGAGGGGGAGGGTACATCAGCAGTTGTGTGAGTGAAAACTTGTAAACATGGAATTAACACACTTGAGTGCCAGATTTTGCATTTCTATTTTAGTCAAAAAATTTTAGACTGCAAAATACTGTAATTCAAAAGGACATTCTATGCACACAAATATAGATGTATTAGCAATAATGTTTAGTGGTGACTTTTGCTGTGCACATTGCATATGTCTGATTGCCCTGTGTGGTGCACAAAGCACCAGGCAAGTACTTTATAGGAAAATGGGCAAAAAAAGCTTCATCCCCCTATTTTACACCCATTTCCTACTGAGTAATTATTGCTTTTCTACTGATGTTAACTTGGGATCAAGACTACAGTCATGTTATCAGATGAGTAATTCTTATTGGCACTCAAGAAGTTAAGATCCTTTGCTTTAAGCTTTCACTGACCACTTAGTTGCATTTCACGGGTTAAGCGGAATACCAGATGGCATTAATTGTTGAACTTGTGACATATAATTTGCAGGGGGATAAGATCAACAGACGGGTATGTATATGTTGGCACAGCTCTTGCGACTCCAGGTTCTCTTCTTCTGCTTCCTTTGTTGTGGGTTTTTTGTCTGTTTCTCTATTCCTTTTGAATAACCGCTTTTTGAGTGATTTTACTCACAGTGTTCTCTGCTATTGTGTTTTTGTTCTCTGTTTAAAATATCTGTGAGGGAGTGGGGTCTCATAACACCGGTGCTTATTGCTTTCATTACGCGGCATGGTATTTCTTCATTTAAAATATAAAATTCACTTTTAAAAACATATATTTTTGAATATTGCCTTGACACAAGTGGTAACAATCTGGGTTTTTTTGTTTTAAAGATGTTCTTAAGATTCTATGAAGCTTTAAAGCGATACTGAACCCATGATTCAGATAGATCATGCAATTTTAAGCAACTTTCTAATTATTTAGTCCTATTATCAATTTTTCTTAGTTCTCTTGGTAGGAGCCGGACCATTTTTGGTTCAGAACCCTGGATAGCGCTTGCTGATCGGTAGCTACATTTAGCCACCAATCAGCAAGCGCTACCCAGGTTCTGAACCAAAGATGGGCCGGCTAGTAAGTTTACTGCTTTTTGAAATAAAGATACCAAGAGAATGAAGAAACATTTAAAATAGGAGTAAATTAGAAAGTTGCTTAAAAGGACATAAAACACAGAGCATGTGATTTTAAACAACTTTCCAATGTATTTCTATTATCTAAATTGCTTCATTCTCTTGGTATCCTTAGTTGAAAAGAATATCTAGATAGGCTCATGAGCAGCAATGCATTACTGGAAGGTAGGTGCTGATTTGTGACTGCACAAAAATGCCACTTTTCATTGGTTCACCAGATGTCATGAGATAGCGCCCAGTAGTGCATAGCTGCTCCTTCAAATACGGGATACCATAAGAATGAAGCAAATTGGATAAAAGAAGTAAATTTGAAAGCTTATTAAAATCGCATGCTCTATTTGAATCATGAAAAATAAGCAAAAGAAAAATGTTGGGTTTCATGTCCCTTTAAAATTGCATGCTCTATCTGAATCGTGAAAGAAAAAAAATGGGTTCGGTATCCCTTTAATTCTGTTAGTTTTAAACCTAAAGAAAAAAAAAACAAAAAAACAGTTATGCTTTTATTTTAGTTAATTCAAATAGACATTAAATGAAATTGTTTGTTTACTGCTACTTCTGATTGCTTATGAACACAGCAATCCGTTGGAAACCTCACCCATTTGCACATAGATATAGTTGGTGGACTTGACATTTGAGCTAATAGAGCTGAATTATTAGTGCATCTTTAAAACAACAAACCTTGCCCCTCATTACAAAGATGTTTGCTCATAGATCATCATATTTCTTATATTTTCACATATTCTAACTTTTGATGTTCTGTTTATAAATGCTCATGAATTAGAATAACATAGTTGTCCTATCTTTGTAGTGACCATCATGGCAGCCTAATAATAATAGTCACAAAGTACTTTGTCCTAAGTGTACAAAGTTGTACCAGAGCAGTATTAAGCAATGCATGTTTATAAAAACAATGACACACGTTGCTTTCCCTATACCATGTTATTATGCATTTATTTTTCTCATGGTAAAAATGCTGTGATCATGTCTGGTTTTTGAACCTAGCATTTTTAAAAGAGCTACATATTATGTAAGTAACTGCTGCTATAGCAAAAAGACAACATGGGGACACCTCTATCCTAAGGCACAAGTGACACTTCCTCATTCTGTGAGGCTCACTTTAAACTTGAAAAGGAGAGGTGAGAATTGTAAAAAAGAAAAAGCGTAGGAGCGAGAGAATGCTGAGAAATAATAATAATATATGGAATATATCTGTTCATATATAGGATTGAATCCACTTCTTTTTTGTAGCCGTTACGCCAAAATGTAAAGGAGTATTATTTTTATTTGGCCACACGCTATATTTTTCTTAAACTCAAATATTGTTGGGCTAACAATATGACAAAAGTGAGTTAAAATAATACATTTATTCAGCCACATATGGGTATTCTTTTCAATTCACTTTTTCTCTTAGCATAAACTTTTTTTGCTCTTAAAGGGACATTAAACACTAAATAAAAGATTGCTTGAATGTTGTATTCGAAGCAAAGTTTTGCAAGAGAATAGTTTGTGCATGTATTTTTAAAAATTATATTAGTTGTATAAATATTTAAAAAATAAGTTTAACATTCTTATGTTCATAAAGTCGTGGGCGCCGCCATATTGTAACTTAGGTTACCTTTTCTGCCGAGGCCAATTAGGAAGTGTTATAAATGACTTACTAGAGTGTGCAGCCAATGACTGTGTGGAATATAACTGTATCTGCACTTCCATGTTTAACATGAAATGGAAAGCCTACAAGATTCAGAATTAAGTTACAGAAAAGGAAAACAAAATGCATAATGAAAGAATATTGCAAAGTTGTTTTAATACATGTATTTAAACAAGTTATATTAATATCTTGAGGTGTTTAATGTCCCTTTAATGAACCCTTGCTAACATGGCAATACCCTATATTTCTTTATAACATTGATTTTAGATAGGTAGAAACGGTTTTATGCTCCATGACAAAAACTTTGATTGAGACATAACATTTACTTTCTATAGGGTGTTCTTTAGTTGGAGAATGTGTTTAGATTGCACAGAATAAAAGGCACAGCAATTCTGTCAATAAACATCACACTATTTATCCCACCAAAATCATATTTCTTTCTAATCACATGGTGAGTCCACAGATCATCATCAATTACTGTTGGGAATATCACTCCTGGCCAGCAGGAGGAGGCAAAGAGCACCACAGCAAAGCTGTTAAGTATCACTTCCCCTCCACAACCCCCAGTCATTCTCTTTGCCTCTAGTGCAAGGAAGAGGTGAAGTAATTAGGTGTCCTGATTATGATTCTTCTGTCAAGATTTTTTTATTTTGAAGCCTGGGCAAGATTGCTCTGGCCTTCCATCATAATTTGGGTCTAGCTGTACTCCACGTTAGTCTCTTCAGCAGGGCTGTGGTAGCTTTAAAGCAGTTAGGAACTTGTAAAGTGGGCTTTGCTGCGTTTTCCTAGCATGTTGCTGCCCTGGTATAGGAAGCCTGAGTAAGCTTACTCTGTCTTTCTTTTTACACAGGTCTCTGTGAGGAGCGGCATCCTCTCAAACTTTGTGAGTAGCCTGACTGCCGGACAGCTAGAATGCAGGTAAGTGCCTTTTTGTTGTTCTGGGGCTAGAAGGCTGGCACTTGAATGGCTTCAGACCCTCTGCTTTTATATGGGACATATCCTTATGGATGTTTAGGCAGTATGCAGGCACATAGTCATGAGATTTGGAAACTAGGGTTTAATCCCCTTCATAGAGAGGAAGGGGTTATCCTACTTGGGGCTCAGTTCTATTTTTTCGTTTCTTCAAATTAGGCTGCATTCCCTTTTTAATGACTGAATGGTCTAAAGTAAGACTAGGTCAGGGGAGGAAGCGCGTTTGCGCCACTTTTTAAGGTCTGCATAGCTATGATGGTGGCTTTAAAGACGAGCCTCATTGTGTTCTTTTATTCTAGTTGTTTGCTGGCAAAAATTGCGCAACTTTCACAGAGTTTGGGGTAATTTTAGGAGCGGAGCGATGCTCTACGTTCCTTTTATAACTGTGACATGCTATAAGAGTGTTCATTCCTCTGCGGCAAGATGAAGCGCAAGGTTTTCACGCTTCATCTACATGCCGTCTTCATTCCCTGCCTCCTTCCTTTCTGTATGGGGAAGCGCCATCTTGGACTGCAATATCAGTCGCAATAACCCTGCCTCGTTCTCTGTCCGAGAACTGAGCGGCGTTACTGTCCGGAACGGCTCTGTGGAACTTAGTTGTGTCAAGCAAGAGGATAGTCCTGTGAGATAGAGTATCGTAGTTGGATTAAATCAGGCTCTACCTCTGTGCTTATATTATCTGGATAGACAACTGTAAAAAACAGAAACAGTAGTACTGTAGGCTTTCATGCTTTGTATTTACACAATACTGGCACCAGCTGGTAACACCAAAATATTGGGAACCCTACTCCCCAGCAGTGTGCTCCTCCCTGTACGTCTGCCCCCATCGTCTCATGTGAGCCCAGGCTGATTAGGAAGCATTGCTGCTGGCTATTAGGACAGTGGATCTAAGGAAACCATCTAGGCAAGGACTGCCTTCCAGGATATCCACTTCTCCAGGACATCTTGACAGGGATTCGTTCACACAGCCAGCTGGTTTGCTGTTCAGAATACCGGCCTGCCTCTAATAGGCACAAGAGAGTGCCTTCACGCTTGTGAGTACCCTGTATCTTGTCCAGATTTGTGTTTGGGTATCCATTGATCTACACATGTGGCGCCTCTGTTTCTGTTTTTTACAGTTGTCCATCTAAGAAAATTACATCACTTGTGAAGTGAAGACCGAGAGCTGCCTTTTCCACTTACTCCTTTCCCAGACGGACTTTTTTTGGGACTTTATTTGCACCGCTTTCATTGGATACTATCCAGTGCATACGTGTGTATATCCATATATATATATATATATATATATATATACATTTTGTTTTATTTATTTTTTTAGATACCTATTACAACAATCCTTTTAACTAAGTTTATATTTGATTTTAACAATTTATGTATTCATTTTATATTCCAGTTTTGCTTTTATAATTTTTATGGGTTTTTGATATTAGGACCTCCATATCACCTGTCAAATAAGCGCCTCCTATAGGTTCTCTGTTACAGAGTTTCCAGTCTATAATAGTTATTATCTGGATATCCTTTGTAGGACTTGTTAGAATTATATTTTCGGAGTCTTACTGCTATATAAGAGTTTTTGTGGTCATGTTTTATTTCCACCATATAAAGGATAGATTCCTGTGTAAATAAACTTCCGATGTTGAAATGCCAAAACATGGAATGGGATTGGACAGTAGTTATGCAATGTTTTCTTCTGTCCCTGTTTAAGTTAGATTTCCTTCACTTAAGAAAATATTACCATTATTTCAATGTATAACTCGTTTTTCCTAAAGAATTGAACGGTGATCTGTTCCTAAATATTAAAAAAAAAATAAAAAAAAATATTTAAGCAAGTTTCTATAATCTTAAAGTGACAGTGTCATTTTAAAATATTTTGAAATATTTTAAGAAAATTAATTTTAGCCTCATGTCTCCTTGGATGATGCTGTTTAGGCCTTGCCACAGCTTCTTTTCAAACGTCCCAAGCCCTTTTATGGCGTCTCATGCAGTGCCCTGCGGTTCCTCTGAATCTCCTGGAGGAGTTGTTTGCCTGCAGGATTGTCTGCCCAGGTGTCTTCTGGTATCTGTGGCATGATCTGCTTTTCCTATCTTAAAGGGAGTTCGCAAGAGGAAAAATTAGTGAATCAGATAGTAGTTTTTCTGCTACGCATATTGACCTCCTTATAGTCTGATAAGGTGGATAGTCGGTAGCATCAGAGGTTTAAATCTCCGATTCGGACAGTTTAATTCCTTCATCTGATGCTGAAGTAGTTTCCTTCAGATTGAGGCCTGAACACCTTTGAATTTAGAAGGGGTTGGCCACCTGGTAGACTTCAACTCCCTTGCGTCGTTAATCCTCAAAAATCTATCTAATTTTATATATACTAGGATTCGTCTGGAAAAACCTTTCTCAGGTATGGGAGAAGTTAAGGAAGCTTTTTCTCCCATTTCCTGTCATAAGCTGTCTTCTTTAAATAGGAGCACGACACAGCCAATGTAGTCTAGTGGTTAGCTTGTGGCTTTGCAACTCAAAGTTGTTGGTTCGTATACAGCTGCTGACGCTGGATGTTTCTATTTAGTGCTTAACGGTTACTGATCAAAGAACCAGCAGACACAGGTTATAATCCAATACAGAGCTTCTGCTCAGCAATCTCACACATAATCTTATGTTGTTTTTATTAAAATTGCCAATCTGGATTTCTCTCCATATAAAGGATAGATGCTCTTTTTTAAGTTGCAGTCTTTATGAAAAAAAAGCGGCATCATTTTGGTGCGACTCCTTGAAGGACTCCGATCTGGAGGACTCTGTGGGAAGTCCCAGAACAGAGGGGCTGTTAGGTCAGTCTTTTATTCTGTGTCTCTTTCCCTTTGTTTTCCAAGCAGGAGAAGTTCAAGCCCTCTTGGATACTGAGTCAGTCTGGATCAGGGGAAAGTTGTTAAAGAAACCCCCAGCTAACTCTCATTCAGCAGGTAGGGTTTACCCTCGAGCCAGGATCGGATCCTGTAGGGGACCATTATATCTCAGTTTTTCTCATACCTGGATATGAGAGGCCCTAGATTTCTAGGGACTGTGGTCAGAGTTTTCCAGGGTTACGTATCGTAATTCAACTCCTTCCTTCCAGGAGCAGGTGCACCTCTCAAGAATAGCTGTACCTGGTGATGAGAGAGGCGTTCTATATATGTGTTGGTCCAAGAGGCTCAGTTCATGGTGACCATAGACCTGGAGGACATGTATGTTCAAGTTCCTGAGTTTTGCCTTTCTGTCAAACACTTTCAGTTTGTGACTCTTTCCTCTGGCCTTGCCATAGCTCTCAGAGGGGGTTATATTGGCAGTGATCAGGTTTCAGGGAATTGCTGTGATGACTTTCCTGGACGTCATAAGGTTCAAGCACCATCTTTTCAACACGCAAACTCTCATACTGAGATCTTGTTGTTTTTCCTTATTCCACGGATGGAAGTGAATCTGAAGATGAGTTCCCTTGTTCCAACTACAGGGGTAGTTTCTTAGGGACCATATTAGTTTCCCTATCTCTGAAAATATTTTTTTTGACAGAGGCCGGAAAATAGTGGATTCGTTCCTCTTGCCTTATCTTTTTGGCATTCTTCTCTTTGGCCATTCTGTGGTTCAATATATGGAGGTAATTGGTCTGATGGTTGATTCATTGGACATCATTCCTTAGCTCGATTCCATCTGAGTGTCTGCTGTTATGCATGTTCAGATGGTGGACCAGGGGATCCTGTCGCTCTGTCCTGCAGGATAGTTCTAGAATTAGTGGTAGATCGCTCGCTTAGCTTGCGGGAGGTAGCAGGAATGTTACCCATATTCTCCAGTTCTCAGGTGCTTCTGTCTTGGGGCTCATGCTTCCGGAGATTTTCCTGAGTAATAGTGACCACGGTCGCTAGCCTGTTGGATAGTGATTATGGACTTGGGAGGAGTCTGTCTTCCCATAACCATTTTGGAGTTGAAAGCGATCTACATTGCTCTGATGCTTTGCCTCAGTTGTCTTAACCGTTTTTTCCGGTTCTGGTTGTACGATTTCATCTCAGCTGTTACGTTAACCACCTGGGAAGAACCCGGAGTTCCTTTGCCATGATTGGCGTGGATTGTTTGGTGAGCGGACCCTCACATCCTTGTTACATTTCAGGTGTGAATAACCGGGAGCAGTCTTCTTGAGCAGTCAGACTTTTCTCCTGAAGGTGTTCTCTAGTTTAACCCTCAATGAGGGGTCCTGGAGTTGGAGATGGCAGTACGCCAAGCTTCCAGGTTATGTTAAAGGTGAGGAGTAGGTAATTCAGATTATCCCTGCGTGCCTCACAGGATCTGGTAGGCAGAGGAGATGTTCTCTCTTCACCTTGGAGACTGCCTCTGAGTAAGGACCTTCTGATCAGAGTCCCTTCTCTCATCCAAATTTCGTTTCTCTGAAGCTGTCTGCTTGGAGATTAAACACTTTGTTTTCTCTAAGCGTGGGTTTTCAGATTCGGTCGTTGTGGTAGTAAGTTTGTGACTAGAGAGATTTACCATATAGTATTGATGTGAATCCAAGGGCTACTCTTGGAGTAGAGTTAGGATTCCTAGAATTTTGTTTTTTTCTACAGGAGGGTCTGGAGAAAGGTTAGTCAGCTAGTAAGGATTTCTGCCTTGTCTATTTTGTTAAGCGTCTGGCAGATGTGCCAGACGTGCAATCCTTTTGTCAGGCCTTTGTCAGAATCAGGCCTGTGTTTAAATCTTTTACTCCTCCTGGAGTCTTAACCTTGTTTTTAGAGTTTTTTCAGCAGCTCCGTTTGAGCCTATGCGTTCCTTTGGTATTAAGATGTTATCTTGGAAGGTTTCGTTTTTGTTGCCATTTCTTCTGCTTGGAGAGTCTCTGAGCTATTGGTGTTACAGTATGATTCCCCTTACCTTATCTTTCATTCGGATAAAGTGGTTCTGCCTACTAAGTTAGGTTTCCTTCCTAAGGTTGTTTCGGATAAATATACTAATCAGGAAATTGATGTTCCTTCTTTGTGTCCTAATCCTCCTCCTCATAAGGAGCGTTTGTTGCACAACCTAGATGTGGTGCGTTCGCTGTAATTCTACTTACAGGCGACTAAGGATTTTCACCAGTCTCCTGTTTTGTTTGTCTGTTTCTCTGAGAAACGCAAGGACCAGAAAGCTACAACTATTTCTCTTCTTTCTGGCTGAAGAGTATAATTCACTTAGCCTATGAAACTGCTGGACAGCAGCATCCTGAGAGAATCACGTCTCATTCCACAAGGGCTGTTTCTTCTTCCTGGGCCTTTAAAAATGAAGCTTCTGTGTAACAGTTTTGCAAGGCTGCAACTTGGTCCTCTCTACATACTTTTTCTAAATTTTATAAATTTAATACTTTTGCCTCGGCTGAGGCTACTTTTGGGAGAAAGGTTTTTTCAAGTAGTGGTGTCTTCTGTTTAGGTTCCCTGTCTTGTCCCTCCCTTATCATCTGTGTCCTCTAGCTTGGGTATTGATTCCCAAAAGTAATTTATGATGATTCGTAGACTCACCGTGTCATTAGAAAGAAAACAAAATGTATGCTTACCTGATAAATTTATTTATTTCTTGACACAGTGAGTCCACGGCCCGCCCTGTATTTTCAGACAGGTTTTTGTCGAATAAACCTCAGGCACCTCTGCACCTTGTGTTGCTTCCTTTCTCTCCTTTTTCCTTCGGTCGAATGACTGGGGGTTATGGGAAGGGAAGTGATATTTAACAGCTTTCCTGTGGTGCTCTTTGCCTCCTCCTGCTGGCCAGGAGTGATATTCCCAACAGTAACATATATACACACACACACACACACATAAATAAGTCTGGACAATACATTCACTATTTATTTTGTCCCCATTTCCTGCAATTCCATTCTGAAATTGTGAGCTTTTCAGTGTCTGTTAGAAATGGAAGTGCAAAACACTGTTTTATTCCACACAGACATTGGCTGCACACTCTAGTGACATATTTATAACTGTCCCTAATAGGCCACAGCAGAGAAGGTAACCTAAGTTACAATACGACAGCTTCCATTGTTTTATAGACACTAAAACTTTACACTTATTTTGTCAATATTTAAACAGATAATGAAACCTTAAAAAAATATCTAAATGTTATTCTCATACTTGTCTTTTCTTTGACTGCATCACTGTGTCTAGTATTTGTTTAGTGTTTATTGTCCCTTAAAGCTTTCGGTCTTCTAATGGGATTTTTATGTAATTCATTGACTTAACAAAACTTAGTTCAAATAAATCTTATCCGGGTTTCTTTTATTGTAGTTTATCTGTACTCAAGTTGTAGAATAGTTGTAAGCTTTTAAGAGACATTAAAGTTAAAATTAAACTTTCATGATTAGAGCACGCCATTTTAACCATTTATGTGCAAAGATGATGTGGTTGTCATCTGCACAATGTATTTAGTACAGATGATAACGTGTAGTCATCCGGGGGGAGCGGCATTGAAAATGCATTGTGGCACTGCACTGCACTTACCAACACCCCTGGTTGTCTAGGGCTCTGGCATTGCCCAGGTATTTCCAGGAAACCCGGAAGTGCTGGGAGAACTTAAGAATGCTGGATGGAGGGGTTGGTAGTCAAACCCCTCAATCTTGGCTATCTTAAGCCCTAGAAACCCCCAAGACTCACCGTTTAAAAGCTTATCACCTACTCTTTCAAACATTGTTTATCTTGGAGGTAAAAGTTAAAGCACCATGTTTTAAGAAAATCAAAATCAAACACTATTTTAAATAAATTTATATATATATATATATATATATATATATATATATATATATATATATAATATATATATATATAAATAGATACATATACCCACCCATATAAAAGGCCATCAAAAATGTCTAGAAACATGTGATACCCCTTGGTTTAAAGCCCCTAAGCCCCTCTTTAAAATAAAGCCTATATATAAGTTTTAAGAGCGATCACCAGATGTGAATAAATGTCCTTTTATTTGCTTAGAGGCTTGTGTAAGCTCCTACGTGCAGATCAAAGTTACATAATTATACTTAAATGGCCTATAGTAGGGTCTAAATGTGAATAGCATTAAAAAACTGCAAAACTGTTCAGCACAGGGGTGGAAATGGCTCAGCAGTTAATTTCCAATTTATCTATAATCAGATTTGCCTCATTCACTTGGTAAAATAAAACTATATTACACTAAGGGCAAATGAAGCACATTACCATTCTAATGCAAACTGTTTTGTTAGGTAATTAATTTACAGCTAGCATTATGTGATCAATTTATTACTGCATGGACTTTAAAGCATTTACATCAAATAGTACTAAGTCAGTGATTTTGATACAGTATGGCTTAACCAAGGATTGTTTTGAAAATAATTAACTTTTTAAATTTGAATGACTTTGTGTGGATCTTAAGAATTTTGTTTGTCTTTTATACTAATTCCAGTTTTATATAATAAATATTGAGATTCTTTCCATTCCTTAAAGGGCCATAATACCCAAATGTTGAAACACTTGAAAGTGATGCAGCATAGCTGTAAAAAGCTGACTAGAAAATATCACCTGAACATCTCTATGTAAAAAAGAAATATATTTTACCTCAAAAGTTTCTCAGTAGCCACATCCCATTGTAAAGGACTTCTAAGCAGCAAATTAGTATGTCTGTCCCAGGACAGCTAAGGGGTTGAGCCTCGTGCACTCTCATGTTATTTCCCTATTCAGCTTAAAGGAAGTTTACTATGAAATCTCATGGGTGTTAAGTCAAATCTCGTGAGATCACAGTAAAAGAGTTCATGACCTCAGCACTGCTGATTGGCTGCTGTTCATTTCTTCATTATTTTTTTTTTTTACCTGCAGCTGGGAGCAGCTGAGTATAACTTTTTACACAGAACTTACTCTGCTGAGCTGTGGAAATTGTGAGGTAAAATATCTTCCATTTTTACGTAGAGATGCTCAGGTGATATTTTCCTGTCAGCTTTTTACAGTTATACTGCATCAGTTTCAAGTGATTTAGCATATGAGTATTATGTCCCTTTAAAGGAAGATAAAAACCCATTTTTTTTTCTTTCATGATTCAGATAGAGCATGTGATTTTATACAACTTTCCAATTTATTTCTATTATTTAATTCGTTTTGTTCTCTTGATATTCTTTATTGAAAAGGATACCTAGGATGACTCAGGAGCCGATTGGTTGCTGCACATAAATGCCTCATGTTATTGGCTCACCTAATGCATTATCTAGCTCCCAGTAGTACATTGCTGCTTGTTCAAGAAAGGATACCAAGAGAATGACGCAAATAAGATGATAGATGTAAATTGGAAAGTTGTTTAAAATTATATTCTCTTTCTGAATCATGAAATAAAAAAAATGGGTTTCATGTCCCTTTAAGATTCTCTATTCAACATGGCAGTGCTCAAAGGAGCTTCAGACTATGTAAAACCATTTACAACAGCATTTGCCATTCTGTAAAATTAAAGCTGATATTTACCTCATGAAATGTGCTTATTCCACTTTCTATAATATATTAACACTGAGTTTTATAATTCTAGGTCTGCTGTACAAGCAGTTATGTCTAAATCCAATAATTAAAAGGTTATATTTTGTCTTTAAACATGTCCACGCAGTACACCTAGAATAACAGAGAGAGACACCTTTGCTGGTTTATGTTAACTCTTTCAGAGAGAAATGCACTAAGCTTTTGCCTTCTGTTCAGTTACTAATTGCTTTTTGTATTTATTTTTTAGGGAAGCAAGGTGCAGGCCCGGGTTGGACTTCTAATGCTCCTTTGCACATGGTTAACCAACTGCCCCATTGCTGTCACACACTTTCTTCACAATCCAGCAAATGTCCCTTTTGTATCCTTTTGATATTTTTGTTTTCTTAAATTAGATATTCTTTATTTTTATGTCCATATTAAAAAGGATGTTGTGTGTTTGATATATTCCTTTATTTATTTGAGCACTCTTGCACACTTCTTTCACCCATATCTTCTCTTCTTTATGCATGTTGTCCCGTTCTTGCACACAGACTTTTTTATGTTTCACTGTGAAAAGCTGAGCAGTTTACTGCCTTTATGGTCTGTTTGCTCAGTTTGTTTATTTTGTTGTTTCTTTTAAAAAGTATGGTATGGGAAGTACTAACTGTAACTGCACCCACATGAAGCACATAAAAGGGACAGTCTACTCTGGAATTGTATTGTTTAATAAAGAAAGATAATCCCTTTATTACCCATTCCCCAGTTTTGCTTAACCAACATGGTTATGTTAATATTAATTTTACCTCTGAGATTACCTTGTATCTAAGCCTCTGCAGACTGCCCCCTTATCTCAGTTCTTTTGACAGATTTGCATTTTAGCCAATCAGTACTGACTCATAAATACAATGCTATCTATATGTTGCCTGTGGATAGCGCTGTCTAGCTGTAAAATAAAACCCTGTCAGAATGCACTGAGATAAAAGGCAGCCTTCAAGGGCATATAAATTAGCATATGAGCCTATCTAGGTTTAACTTAGTTTCAACTAAGAAAACCATGAGAATAAAGCAAATTTGATGATAAAAGTAATTTAGAAAGCTTTTTAAGATTGCATGCCCTATCTGAATCTTGAAAGTTAAATTTTGACTAGACTGTCCCTTTACGACACTTGGTTTTAGTATATGCACATTTGTTATTGTTTGCTCTAAGCAGTGTATATAGCTATGTGTTTGATTCCTTAGTGACCTTTTCAGCTTACAGCACAGATTTCCGAAAACCTTGGGGAAGAGGAGCAACTTGTTCAAGGCCTGTGCGCACTACTTCTGGGTATCTGCATTCACTACAATGATAACTCCCTTGAGAACAATACCAAGTAAGATGCCTACTACTCTTTTTATTTTTGAATGACCTAAATTAGAACAATTGCCGGCTTTGGCTGATATCTCTTGAAATTTCAGTAACTTTTGTGGGAATCTTAGGAGAAGGTGCCTTTTAAAGTTTAAAACACTAGAATTGGAAAACTAGATCCAAAGCATTTGTATGACTGTGTTCTAATTCTTTTATGTCATTTAAATCTCTTATGGTACCCTTCATGGTAACCATTACCTACATGCTTTAAACAGCTAAAGGGACATGCATACCTATATGCGAAACCCAGTTTTACGTTGTAACCATTTTCCTTCTTAATATAAGATGGTGTGGCTTCCGGGTTCGTGCCTCGGTCAGGATGTCAGTCTTATCACATTTCTGAAGGGGAAAATTTCTCAGTAGCGCTCCGGATTGAAGTTTAATACTGCAGCGCAACGGATTAAGGATTTTGTTACTGTAGTGCTGAGCTGACACACGGACATCAGTTTTTCCTGTCAGGTAGGAGCACTTCAGCACGTGGTGCAGAGGTGTTTATTTGGCCATAGATTGGTAGTTATCTAAATTGCAGGCCTTAAAGTAAAGTGTCACTTTAGGAGAGGTGAGAGTTACTGGAGTCTGCAGCTGAGAGAGGCTTGAGAAGCGAGATGCAGGGAATACAATGTCCTCAGATAGTGCAAGGAAACTCTTTAGTTATAACGGACTGCTTCAGAGCTGGAGAAGGAGATTAGCAAACTTCTTCAATAAACCAGCAATGAAGCAGAGGAAGTGGGGAATTTTATCCAGAACAGGAAATGAGGTAACTGCTTTGTTAAGGTGGACATGTAATAATATAAGAGAATGTCTTCTTAAGGTGGGAATGAACATGACACCTCCCAAGGACACGAAGAGGAGGGTACTGCTGTAGTATCTGAGGGGGCAATCTCAGATTCAGAAAGTTCTTCGCCTCTGACTGATTCGGAGGTTATAACTTTTAGATTTAAACTAGAACACCTCCGCCTATTGCTTAGGGAGGTTTTGGTTACTTTGGATGACTGTGACTCCACAGTTGTCGTTATCCCTGAGAAGTCTAGTAAATTGGACAGATACTTTGAGGTTCCTTCTTACTCAGACGTATTTCCAGTTCCAGAGAGGGCTTCGGAGATTATTACTAAGGAATGGGAAAGACCAGGCATTCCTTTTTCTCCTTCTCCTATTTTCAAGAAAATGTTTCCCATAGCTGAATCTGTTAAGGAGGCTTGGCAAACAGTTCCTAAGGTGGAAGGTGCTGTTTCCACCTTAGCCAAGAGAACTACTATCCCCATAGAAGATAATTGTGCTTTCAAGGAACCTATGGATAAGAAGTTAGATGGTCTACTTAAGAAGATTTATGTTCACCAGGGTCTGCAATGGCAACCAGCTATGTGCATTGCTACCGTCACTAGCGCGGTGGCCTATTGGTTTGATGCTCTGTCTGAGGTTCTCAGAACTGAGACTTCCTTGGAGCTCCAGGACAGGATAAAAGCTTTGAAGCTTGCCAATGCCTTTATTACGGATGCTTCCCTTCAAATTATTAAACTGGGAGCTAAGATTTCAGGTTTCTCTAGTCTAGCCCGCAGAGCTTTATGGTTGAAACCTTGGTCTGCGGATGTGTCTTCAAAGTCTAAGCTCCTGGCTATTCCTTACAAGGGGAAGACCTTGTTTGGACCTGGCCTAACTAATTATTTCTGATATCACGGGGGAGGTAAGGGTCATCTTCTTCCTCAAGATAAGAGAAACAAACAGAAAGGACGACAGAGTAATTTTTGTTCCTTTCAAAACTTCAAGGGAAATTCTTCCTCTTCCTCCTCTAAGCAGGAACAATCTAAGCCTACATGGAGACCTAACCAGTCTTGGGCTAAGGGAAAGCAGTCCAAGAACCCTGCCATTGAATCCAAGACAGCATGAAGGGCATGCTCCCGATCCGGGACCGGATCTTGTAGGGGGCAGACTTCTTCGCTCGGGTTTGGGTTCAGGATCCCTGGGCAATAGAGATTGTATCCCAGGGATACAAACTAGAGTTCAAGAGTTTCCTCCCAGAGGCAGGTTTCTACTTTCAAGATTATCTGTAAACCAGACAAAGAGAGAGGCGTTCTTACATTGTGTAAGAGACCTCTCTGCCCTGGGAGTGATTGTTCCTGTTCCATTGCTGGAACAGGGTCAGGGTTTTTATTCCAATCTGTTTGTGTTTCCCAAGGTTCTTAAGATTTTCCTTCCAGGACAAGCACTTCCAGTCCGTAGCTCTTCCTTTTGGGCTGGCCACTGCTCCCAGAATTTTCGGGGCATTGGGTGGCGCCTTATTTGGACAACATTCTAGTCCAGGCGCCATCCTTTCAGCAAGCAAGATCCCACACCGACATAGTGTTATCTTTCCTGAGAACTCACGGGTGGAAGGTAAATTTGGGAAAGAGTTCTCTAGTTCCAGACACACGGGTCACCTTTTGTGGGAACAATAATAGACTCCCTGTATATGAAGATTTTTCTGACAGAGGTCAGGAAATCAAAGATTATCGATACTTGCCTAGTTCTTCAGTCCACTCCTCGGCCGTCAGTGGCTCAGTGCATGGAGTTAATCGGACTGATGGTGGCGGCAATGGACATCATCCCGTTTGCTCGGTTCTATCTCAGACCTCTGCAGTTAAACATGCTCAGACAATGGAACGGAGATTATGTGGACTTGTCTCCTCGAAAAATTCTGGACTAGGAGACAAGGAACTCTCTTCAATGGTGGTTGTCTCTGGATCATCTTTCCCAGGGAACCTGCTTTTGCAGACCATCTTGGGTGATTGTGACAACAGATGCCAGCCTTCTGGGATGGGGAGCAGTCTGGGGCTCCCTAAAGGCTCAGGGAGTTTGGACTCAGTCAGAGTCTATTCTTCCTATAAACATTCTGGAACTGAGAGTGATCTACAATGCTCTCCTGGCCTGGCCTCAGTTAGCCATGGTCCAGTTTATCAGGTTCCAGTCGGACAACATAACTTCAGTGGCTTACATCAATCATCAGGGAGGAACGAGGAGTTCCTTAGCGATGACAGAGGTAACCAAAATAATCCAGTGGGCGGAGGCCCACTCTTTTTATCTGTCGGCGATCCACATCCAAGGGGTAGACAACTGGGAGGCGGATTTCTTGAGTTGGAGCTTCATCCGGAAGTGTTCTCCAACCTGATTCTCAGGTGGGGTCAGTCAGAATTGGATCTCATGGCATCTCGACAGAATGCCAAGCTTCCAAGGTACGGGTCAAGGTCCAGGGACCCTCAGGCGGAACTGATAGATGTTCTGGCGGTTCCTTGGAACTTCAGTCTAGCATACCTATTTCCTCCATTTGTTCTTCCTGGGGTAATTGCTCGAATCAAACAGGAGAGGTCCTCTGTGATTCTAATAGCACCGGCCTGGCTTTGCAGGATTTGGTATGCAGATCTGGTGGAGATGACATCTCTGCCGCCATGGAGACTTCCAGTGAGAAAGAACCTTCTGAATCAAGGGCCCTTCCTTCACCCAAATCTAGTTTCTCTGTAGCTGACTACTTGGAGATTGAACGCTTAATTTTATCCAAGCGGGGATTTTCTGACTCGGTCATAGAGACCATGATTCAGGCTCGTAAGCCTGTTACTAGAAAGATTTACCATAAAGTTTTGTCTTTTCTCCAAGAGGGTTTAGAAAAGGGATTATCTTCAAGTACCCTAAAGGGTCAAATCTCCCTTATCTATTATCTATTTTGTTACACAAACGTCTGGCTGATGTCCCAGATGTACAATCATTTTGTCAGGCCTTGGTCAGGATCAGACCTGTGTTCAAGCCAGTTACTCCTCCATGGAGTCTTAATTTAGCTCTCAGAGTTCTTCAAGGGGCTCAGTTTGAGCCCAAGCATTCCTTAGATATTAAGTTGTTATCTTGGAAAGTTTTATTTATTGTTGCTATTTCTTCTGCTCGGAGAGTGTCAGAGCTCTCGGCATTGCAGTATGAGTCTCCTTATCTTATTTTTCCATTCGAATAAGGTAGTTTTACATACTAAACTAGGATTTCTTCCTAAGGTTGTTTCTGATCGGAACATTAATCAGGAGATTGTTTTTCCTTCCTTGTGTCCTAATCCTTCTTCTCAGAAGGAAAGACTTCTGCACAATTTGGACGTGGTCCGTGCGTTAAAGTTTTACCTGCACGCAACTAAGGACTTTCGTCAGTCTTCTTCTTTGTGGTTTTCTCAGGAAAACGCAAGGGTCAGAAAGCCTGGGCTACTTAGTAACATAGTAACATAGTAACATAGTAGATAAGGTTGAAAAAAGACTGAAGTCCATCGAGTTCAACCTATACAAATCTAAAATACTTACAAAAAGCTCCAGTTAAGCTTAAATAACCCCATTAAAATGTGACCCATTTAATACTAGCAATCATATCCATGAATTTTGTTTATATACAGAAATTTATCCAGACTATTTTTAAATGTATCTATGGTATTGGCATTCACTACCTCCTTTGGTAATGAGTTCCACAATTTTATTGCTCTTACAGTGAAAAAACGTTTCCGTTGCAGGAGATTAAATCTCCTTTCCTCCAACCTTAAATTATGACCTCTTGTCAGAACCAATTTTCTTGGAATAAAAAGAGCTTCTGCCATCTCTGTATATGGGCCTTGAATATATTTATATAAAGTAATCATGTCACCTCTCAAGCGCCTTTTTTCTAAAGAGAACAGACCCAGTTTGGCTAGCCTCTCCTCATAGGTTAATTTCTCCAATCCCCTTATTAGCTTTGTGGCCCTTCTCTGAACTTTTTCTAGTTCTGCAATATCTTTTTTAGCAATCGGTCCCCAGAACTGCACTCCAAACTCAAGGTGAGGTCTTACCAGGGCTTTATATAATGACAGAATTATGCTTTCCTCCCTTGAATCAATGCCTCTTTTAATACATGCTAGTATCTTATTAGCCTTTGAAGCCGCTGCCCTGCATTGTGCACTCATCTTTAGCTTGTTATCTATTACTACTCCCAAATCCCTTTCCTCCTGTGTTTGGCTAAGTCTTGTCCCATTTAAAAAATACATAGCCTGCTTATTTTTACTTCCAAAATGTAGAACCTTACATTTTTCCGTATTAAATCTCATTTTCCATTCACTTGCCCATAGTTCTAATTTTAGCAAATCCCTTTGCAAAGAGAGTTCATCCTGCTCTGACCTAATGACCTTACTTAACTTAGTATCATCTGCAAAAATAGAGATGTCGCTATTTAATCCTTGCTCCAAGTCATTTATAAAAATATTAAAAAGAACAGGGCCCAGTACTGATCCCTGGGGGACGCCACTGATTACCTTTGTCCAATCTGAGTATGATCCATTTACTGCTACTCGTTGCTCCCTATCTTTTATCCAGTTATTTATCCATGAGCTAACATTTTCAGCTATTCCCAGTCCCTTAATTTTGTGCATTAATCTCTCATGTGGCACTGTATCAAATGCCTTTGCAAAATCTAAGTATATCACATCAACTGATTCCCCTTTATCTATATTTTTACTTACTTCCTCGTAGAATCTAATTAGATTAGTTTGACATGATCTATTTCTCCTAAAGCCATGCTGATTAGAACTCATAATCTTGTTTACACGAATATGGTCATCAATATAATCCCTTATAATCCCTTCAAATATCTTCCCCACTATTGATGTCAGACTAACTGGTCTATAGCCTCTGGATCATCCCTGCTTCCCTTTTTGAAGAGTGGCACCACATCAGCTTTACGCCAATCCTGGGGTACCATGCCTGAGGATAATGAGTCTTGAAAAATTAAGAGTAAAGGTTTGTCTATAACAGTGCTAAGTTCACTTAACACCCTTGGGTGTATTCCATCTGGGCCTGGAGTTTTATTTACCTTAATATTTTTTAGTTTTTTCCTGATATCCTCTAAACAAAACCCAGTTAGTGGTATGGACTGGCATGTTCTATTCTGTTCCAAAGTATCATTCAATGGTTCCTCTCTTGTGTATACTGAAGAAAAAAAATGGTTTAGTACCTCAGCCTTCTCCCTGTCATTATTTATCATGCTACCCTCCACACATTTTAATGTACCTATATTATCCTTCTTAGATTTTTTGCTATTTATGTACTTAAAGAACCTTTTAGGGTTAGACTTAGAATCCTTGGCAATTAATTTTTCATTTTCAATTTTGGCTAATTTGATTGCTTTTTTGCATGCTTTGTTACATTCCTTATAAATATTGTATGCTGAGTCTGTACTATTTTCTTTTAATAATTTAAATGCCCTACGTTTTTTCCTAATTTCTTTTAACACATTTTTATTTAGCCATAACGGCTTAGTTTTTTTTATTTTTATAACCATATGGTATGTATTGATATGTATATTTATTTAACAAATTTTTAAATATTATCCATTTATCCTCTGTATTTTTATTAGAAAATACATTGTCCCAATTTATATTATTTAATGATTTCCTTAAATTGTTGAATTTTGCTTTCTTGAAATTAAAAGTCTTAGTTAAGCCTTTAAAACACTGCATATGAAAAGAGATTTCAAATGTAACCATGTTATGATCACTGTTACCCAAATGTTCTTTAACTTCTATGTTTGATATTATATCTGTATTGTTTGATAGCACTAAATCCAATATAGCTTTACTCCTAGTTGGCTCCTCTATTAATTGTGACAAGAAGTTATCCCTGAGAACATTTAAAAATCTATCCCCCTTAGCTGAATTACTAGTTTCATTGGCCCAGTTTATATCAGGGTAGTTAAAATCTCCCATAATTACAGCACTGTTATTAGCAGCCTTACCTATTTGGATAAGTAGTTGAGTTTCCTCCGGGTCACTAATGTTGGGAGGCTTGTAGCATGTTCCTAGTAATATTTTTTTAGGATTTTTCCCCCCACTCTTTATTTCAACCCACAGGGTCTCTACATTGTCACTTGTATCATAAATATCTTCCCTTATTGTAGGTTTAAGGTCAGGTTTAATATACATGCAGATTCCTCCACCCCTTTTATTATTCCTGTCCCTCCTAAATAATGTATACCCCTCTAAGTTAACTGCCCAGTCATGTGAATCATCCCACCAAGTTTCAGTTATACTGATAACATCATAGTCCTCTTCTGCAACTAAGAGCGTCAGCTCCCCCATTTTACCTGTCATGCTTCTTGCATTTGTTGTCATACATTTAATTTTCATGTGCTTTCTGCTGCTACTTGGTGTACTTTCCTCTATACTTTCTAATGTGACATTTCTTAAGTCATCCCTTCCTTGAGATATTAAGGGAGTGACATATTCAGACACTGATCTCTCTGTTCTATTTTGTTCTAATTGACCCTCCCCCCCTTTGCCTAGTTTAAAAGGTTCTCTTTCTTTTTGGCTGAAGAGTATCATACGTTTTGCATATGAAACTGCTGGACAACAGCCTCCCGAGAGAGCTACGGCTCATTCCACTAGGGCTGTTGCTTCCTCATGGGCATTCAAAAATGAAGCTTCTATGGAACAGATTTGCAAGGCTGCAAATTGTTCCTCTCTTCACACTTTTTCAAAGTTCTAAAAATTTAACACTTTGCCTCGGCTGAGGCCATTTTTGGGAGAGAGGTTCTTCAAGCAGTGGTGCCTTCTGTTTAGGTTTCCTGTCTTGTCCCTCCTGTATCATCTGTGTACTCTAGCTTTGGTATTGGATCCCATTAGTAATTAAGATCATCCATGGACTCATCGTGTCTTAAAAAAATAAAAGAAAATTTATGCTTACCTGATAAATTTATTTATTTTTTGACACAATGAGTCCACGACCCGTCCTGTTCTTGTAGACAGGTTGTGGGTTATGTAAACTTCAGACACCTCTGCACCTTGGCTTTTCTTTTCTCTTCCTAACTTCGGTCGAATGACTGGAGTGGGAGGGAGGGAAGGAGCTATTTAACAGCTCCGCTGTGGTGCTATTTGCCTCCTCCTGTTGACCAGGAGGTGAATATCCCATTAGTAATTAAGATGATCCGTGGACTCATTGTGTCAAAAAAGAAATAAATATATCAGGTAAGTATAAATTTTCTTTTTTACATATGTTGAAAACGCTAGAAGACAGGGTCACAGTGTGGCTCCTTTTATCTTAATAGAATCATGGGTTAATATCTCCTGATGGGGGATTATTGAACAGTGGGGATTAATCAAATGTGATGCTTTGATTTTATGCTGCTTTATGTGTGAGATTTATTGGGCTCATAGACTGTTTATGTGACTGGAACGCACAGGTTTTTACTTTCACTTTGAACAATGAGCAGCTTGTAGCTTGGCGCGCTTTTTCTCATAGCAGGGACGAACCTGCCTTGCGCATTAAGTGACCAGGAGTGGTCTCTCTTTCATTTCCTCTTTCCTGACCAAGCTGGCTGTGGGAGAAGATGCTTTTTCTCTGTATTGTCTGGGACTAGGAGGTGGTGAGTGCCCCAGCCATTGGGAGTATAAAGGTGCCGTTTTTTGAGAAATAAAAGATTGTTTTATTTTCTGTGTCATTAGCTTAAGCTATGGAGGATTCTGAGATACTAGAGGGTACTCCCTCTATTCCAAATAGTAATAACTGTTTATATTGTGAGGAGGCCTTGGTATGCCCGCCCTCTCAACTATGTTCCACATGCCATGAATATGTCATTAGGTCTAAGAAGGTTAACCCCTTTAGTACCACTAAGCCGTCCACCTCTGAGGACTCGCTTTCCCATAAGTTTGCATACCCAACAGTCATCTCCTTCTACACACGCAGCTTCCAGTAGCACGCCGTATCCTCCAGCTGGAGGGAGCCTTTTACCATCAGACTTTAGCGCGCAGTTAAAAACGGCGGTGTCTGAGGCCCTCAGTGCTTTTTCGCCCCGCTAAGCACAAGCAAAAGGTTAAACATAGCTCTTCTGCCCAGGGGTCATCATTTGATTTATTGGATTTATCTGTTCTAACTCAGTTATCCAAGGATGAGTCACGCTCTGAGGCTTCAGAGGGTGAACTTTCTGGGTCGGAGTCTGCTGCCTCTAAGCCTCTTGCTGCGGAGGAACCAGCCTTTAGATTTAAGATTCAACACTTAAGTTTTCTTCTAAAGGAGGTCTACATTAGAGGTTCCAGAGGCCAAGCTGCCTGATGAACCTTTGATTCCTAAATTAGACAGAGTGTACGAGGACAGGGGGGTGCCATTAACTTTTCCTGTGCCTGTAAAATTGGTGAACATTAATAAGAATGAATGGGACAGAATTGGATCTTCCTTTCTCTTGTTAAGTGTATTCAGTCCACGGGTCATCCATTACTTATGGGATATATTCCCTTCCCAACAGGAAGTTGCAAGAGGATCACCCAAGCAGAGCTGCTATATAGCTCCTCCCCTCACATGTCATACCCAGTCATTCTCTTGCAACTCAACTAGATAGGACGTTGTGAGAGGTCTGTGGTGTTTTTTATACTTAGTTTATTTCTTCAATCAAAAGTTTGTTATTTTAAATGGCACCGGAGTGTGCTGTTTGTTCTCAGGCAGTATTTGGAAGAAGAATCTGCCTGCGTTTTCTATGATCTTAGCAGAAGTAACTAAGATCCACTGGCTGTTCTCGCACATTCTGAGCAGTGGGGTAACTTTCAGAAAGGGAATAGCGTGTGGGGAATCCTGCAAACAAGGTATGTGCAGTAAATTATTTTTCTAAGGAATGGAATTGACTAAGAAAATACTGCTGATACCGATGTAATGTAAGTACAGCCTTAAATGCAGTAGCGACTGGTATCAGGCTGATGAATGTATGTACAATAAGTAATTTTCTAAGGAATGGAATTTGACTAAGAAAATACTGTTAATACTGAAGTAATGTATGAGCCCTAACTGCAGTAGAAGCGACTGGTAGCAGGCTTATTAATAACACTACCTAACTTTTAAAGTGCATGTTTAAAACGTTTACTGGCATGTTATTCGTTTTTTGTGAGGTACTTTGGTGATAAATCTTTTGGGGCATGATTTTCCACATGGCTGTCGTTTATTTCTACATAGAAACGGTTAACTGAGGTTTCCCACTGTTGTAATATAAGTGGGAGGGGCCTATTTTAGCGCTTTTTTGCGCAGTAAAAATTCAGTTACAGTCTTCCTGCTTCTTCCTCCTTGATCCAGGACGTCTCTAGAGAGCTCAGGGGTCTTCAAAATTCATTTTGAGGGAGGTAATCAGTCACAGCAGACCTGTGACAGTGTGTTTGACTGTGATAAAAACGTTAATTGTTAAATTGATTATCCGTTTTTGGGTATTAAGGGGTTAATCATCCATTTGCTAGTGGGTGCAATGCTTTGCTAACTTAATACATTTACTGTGAAAATTTGGTTGCTATAACTGATTTGGTTCATTGTTATTTCAACTGTGACGATTTTTTGTGCTTCTTAAAGTCGCAGTAGCGTTTTTTATATTGCTTGTAAACTTATTTGAAAGGATTTTCCAAGCTTGCTAGTCTCATTGCTAGTCTGTTTAAACATGTCTGACACAGATGAATCTGTTTGTTCACTATGTTTGAAGGCCAATGTGGAGCCCCACAGAAATATGTGTACTAAATGTATTGATGTCACTTTGAATAAAAGTCAATTTATATCTGTAAAGAAATTATCACCAGACAACGAGGGGGAAGTTATGCCGACTAACTCTCCTCACGTGTCAGTACCTTCGCCTCCCGCTCAGGAGGCGCGTGATATTGTGGCGCCAAGTACATCAGAGAGGCCCATACAAATCACTTTGCAAGACATGGCTGCTGTTATGACAGAGGTATTATCTAAATTGCCTGAATTAAGAGGCAAGCGCGATAGCTCTGGGTTAAGGACAGAGCGCGCTGATGATGTGAGAGCCATGTTTGATACTGCGTCACAATTTGCAGAACATGAGGACGGAGAGCTTCATTCTGTGGGTGACGGATCTGATCCAGGGAGACCGGATTCAGAGATTTCTAATTTTAAATTTAAGCTTGAGAACCTCCGTGTATTGCTAGGGGAGGTATTAGCGGCTCTGAATGATTGTAACACGGTTGCAATTCCAGAGAAAATATGTAGGTTGGATAGATACTTTGCGGTACCGGTGTGTACTGACGTTTTTCCTATACCTAAAAGGCTTACAGAAATTATTAGCAAGGAGTGGGATAGACCCGGTGTGCCCTTTTCCCCTCCTCCGATATTTAGAAAAATGTTTCCAATAGACGCCACCACACGAGACTTATGGCAGACGGTCCCTAAGGTGGAGGGAGCAGTTTCTACTTTAGCTAAACGTACCACTATCCCGGTGGAGGATAGTTGTGCTTTTTCGGATCCAATGGATAAAAAATTAGAAGGTTACCTTAAGAAAATGTTTGTTCAACAAGGTTTTATCTTACAGCCCCTTGCATGCATTGCGCCTGTCACTGCTGCTGCGGCATTCTGGTTTGAGTCTCTGGAAGACGCCATTCGCACAGCTCCATTGGATGAGATTATGGCCAAGCTTAAAGCACTTAAGCTAGCTAATGCATTTGTTTCTGATGCCGTTGTACATTTAACCAAACTAACGGCTGTGAACTCCGGATTCGCCATCCAGGCGCGCAGAGCGCTATGGCTTATATCCTGGTCAGCTGACGTGACTTCTAAATCTAAATTGCTTAATATTCCTTTCAAAGGGCAGACCTTATTCGGGCCCGGTTTGAAAGAAATTATTGCTGACATTACTGGAGGTAAGGGTCATACTCTTCCTCAGGACAGGGCCAAATCAAAGGCCAAACAGTCTAATTTTCGTGCCTTTCGTAACTTCAAGGCAGGAGCAGCATCAACTTCCTCCGCTCCAAAACAGGAAGGACCTGTTGCGCGTTACAGACAGGGCTGGAAAGCTAACCAGCCCTGGAACAAGGGCAAGCAGGCCAGAAAGCCTACTTCTGCCCCTTAGACAGCATGAAGAGAGGGCCCCCGATCCGGAGACGGATCTAGTGGGGGGCAGACTATCTCTCTTCGCTCAGGCTTGGGCAAGAGATGTCCAGGATCCCTGGGCGTTGGAGATCATATCTCAGGGATATCTTCTGGACTTCAAAGCTTCTCCTCCACAAGGGAGATTTCATCTTTCAAGGTTATCAGCAAACCAAATAAAGAATGAGGCATTTCTACGCTGTGTGCAAGACCTCTTAGTAATGGGGGTGATCCACCCAGTTCCGCGGATGGAACAAGGGCAAGGGTTTTACTCAAATCTGTTTGTGGTTCCCAAGAAAGAAGGAACCTTCAGACCAATCTTGGACCTAAAAATCTTAAACAAATTCCTAAGAGTTCCATCATTCAAAATGGAAACTATTCGAACCATCCTACCCATGATCCAAGAGGGTCAATACATGACCACAGTAGACTTAAAGGATGCCTACCTTCATATACCGATTCACAAAGATCATTATCGGTATCTAAGATTTGCCTTTCTAAACAGGCATTACCAGTTTGTAGCTCTTCCCTTCGGGTTATCTACGGCCCCCGAGAATTTTTACAAAGGTTCTGGGCTCACTCCTAGCGGTGCTAAGACCGCGAGGCATAGCGGTGGCTCCGTACCTAGACGACATTCTGATACAAGCGTCAAGTTTTCAAATTGCCAAGTCTCATACAGAGATAGTTCTGGCATTTCTGAGGTCGCATGGGTGGAAGGTGAACGTGGAAAAGAGTTCTCTATCACCACTCACAAGAGTCTCCTTCCTAGGGACTCTGATAGATTCTGTAGAAAGGAAAATTTACCTGACGGAGGCCAGGTTATCAAAACTTTTAAATGCTTGCCGTGTCCTTCATTCCATTCCACGCCCGTCAGTAGCTCAGTGCATGGAAGTAATCGGCTTAATGGTAGCGGCAATGGACATAGTACCATTTGCGCGCCTGCATCTCAGACCTCTGCAATTATGCATGCTAAGTCAGTGGAATGGGGATTACTCAGATTTGTCCCTTCTACTAAATCTGGATCAAGAGACCAGAGATTCTCTTCTCTGGTGGCTTTCTCGGGTCCATCTGTCCAAGGGTATGACCTTTCGCAGGCCAGATTGGACAATTGTAACAACAGAGAAAGCTCAGGGATTATGGACTCAGGAGGAGAAACTCCTCCCAATAAATATTCTGGAGTTGAGAGCAATATTCAATGCTCTTCTAGCTTGGCCTCAGTTAGAAACACTGAGGTTCATCAGATTTCAGTCGGACAACATCACGACTGTGGCTTACATCAACCATCAAGGGGGAACCAGGAGTTCCCTAGCGATGTTGGAAGTCTCAAAGATAATTCGCTGGGCAGAGTCTCACTCTTGCCACCTGTCAGCGATCTACATCCCAGGCGTGGAGAACTGGGAGGCGGATTTTCTAAGTCGCCAGACTTTTCATCCGGGGGAGTGGGAACTTCATCCGGAGGTCTTCGCTCAACTGATTCATCGTTGGGGCAAACCAGATCTGGATCTCATGGTGTCTCGCCAGAACGCCAAGCTTCCTTGTTACGGATCCAGGTCCAGGGACCCGGGAGCGGCGCTGATAGATGCTCTGACAGCCCCTTGGGTCTTCAACATGGCTTATGTGTTTCCACCATTTCCGATGCTACCTCGACTGATTGCCAAGATCAAACAGGAGAGAGCATTGGTGATTCTGATAGCGCCTGCGTGGCCACGCAGGACCTGGTATGCAGACCTAGTGGACATGTCGTCCTGTCCACCATGGTCTCTACCTCTGAGGCAGGACCTTCTAATACAAGGTCCTTTCAAACATCCAAATCTAATTTCTCTGAGGCTGACTGCATGGAGATTGAACGCTTGATCCTATCAAAGCGTGGCTTCTCGGAGTCAGTTATTGATACCTTAATACAGGCACGGAAGCCTGTTACCAGAAAAATTTACCATAAGATATGGCGTAAATATTTATATTGGTGCGAATCCAAGGGTTACTCATGGAGTAGGATTAGGATTCCTAGGATATTGTCCTTTCTACAAGAGGGTTTAGAAAAGGGCTTATCTGCTAGTTCGTTAAAGGGACAGATTTCTGCTCTGTCTATTCTCTTACACAAACGTCTGGCAGAAGTTCCAGACGTCCAGGCTTTTTGTCAGGCTTTGGCTAGGATTAAGCCTGTGTTTAAGACTGTTGCTGCTCCGTGGAGCTTAAACTTGGTTCTTAAAGTTCTTCAAGGGGTTCCGTTTGAACCCCTTCATTCCATTGATATTAAGCTTTTATCTTGGAAAGTTCTGTTTTTGATGGCTATTTCCTTGGCTCGAAGAGTCTCTGAGTTATCGGCCTTACATTGTGATTCTCCTTATCTGATTTTCCATTCAGACAAGGTAGTTCTGCCTACTAAACCTGGGTTTTTACCTAAGGTAGTTTCTAACAGGAATATCAATCAGGAGATTGTTGTTCCATCATTATGTCCTAATCCTTCTTCAAAGAAGGAACGACTTTTGCATAATCTGGACGTAGTCCATGCCCTGAAGTTCTATTTACAGGCAACTAAAGATTTTCGTCAAACTTCTTCCCTGTTTGTCGTGTACTCTGGTAAGAGGAGAGGTCAAAAAGCTTCGGCAACCTCTCTCTCCTTTTGGCTTCGTAGCATAATACGTTTAGCCTATGAGACTGCTGGACAGCAGCCCCCTGAAAGAATTACAGCTCATTCCACTAGAGCTGTGGCTTCCACCTGGGCCTTTAAGAATGAGGCCTCTGTTGAACAGATTTGCAAGGCTGCAGTTTGGTCTTCGCTTCACACTTTTTCAAAATTTTACAAATTTTACACTTTTGCTTCTTCGGAGGCTTTTTTGTGAGAAAGGTTCTACAGGCAGTGGTTCCTTCTGTTTAAGTTCCTGCCTTGTCCCTCCCATCATCCGTGTACTTTGGCTTTGGTATTGGTATCCCATAAGTAATGGATGACCCGTGGACTGAATACACTTAACAAGAGGAAACATAATTTATGCTTACCTGATAAATTTATTTCTCTTGTAGTGTATTCAGTCCATGGCCCGCCCTGTCTTTTTAAGGCAGATCTAAATTTTAATTAAAACTCCAGTCACCACTGCACCCTATGGTTTCTCCTTTCTTGTCTTGTTTCGGTCGAATGACTGGATATGACATGTGAGGGGAGGAGCTATATAGCAGCTCTGCTTGGGTGATCCTCTTGCAGCTTCCAGTTGGGAAGGGAATATATCCCATAAGTAATGGATGACCTGTGGACTGAATACACTACAAGAGAAATAAATTTATCAGGTAAGCATAAATTATGTTTTTTCCCTTTGTCTTCCTTTAAATAATTATTCCAGTTTCCGGACTCTCAATTGGAGCTGTGGGGTTCCGTCCATAAGTTGGATGGCGCTATCTCCACGCTTGAGGATAGTTCGTCGTTCAGATAGCCGATGGATAAGAAGATGGAAACTCTTCTAAGAAAGATGTTTCAACATACGGGATACTTATTTCAACCGGCAGCGGCTGTTGCCTCGGTTGCTGGAGCAGCTACCTACTGGTGCGACTGCTTATCGGAATTGATCGAGGTGAAGGGTCCCCTCGACGTTATTTAGGAAACAATTAAAGCATTGAGAATTGCTATTTCTTATATCTGTGATGCAAACATGCATGTATTTGCCTAAATGCTAATGTTTATGTTTTTTCAGTTCAGACCCGTTGGGCGCTCTTGATGAAGTCCTGGTCTGCGGACATGACTTCTAAGTCTAGACTTCTCTCCCTCCCTTTTAAGGGAAATATTTTATTTGGTCCAGGCCTGGACTGCATTATCTCCACGGTTAAATGGGGCAAGGGTGCCTTCCTACCGCAGGATAAAAAGAACAAGTCTAAGGGACTAAGTTCTCATTTTCATTCCTTTCGTTCTGATAAGTACCAACGACAGCAGTCTTCCGCTAAGCCTGAGCAAACCAAGAGTACTTGGAAGCCGGCTCAGTCCTGGAATAAATCCAAGCAGAGCAAGAAGCCCGCCGAGACTAAATCAACATGAAGGAGTGGCTCCCGATCCTGCGCTGGATCATGTTAGGGGCAGACTGTCGCTCTTTTCAGAAGTTTGATTCAGGGACATGCAGGATCCATGGGTCCTGGAGGTCATAGCTCAGGGATTCAAAATAGGTTTCAAGTCTCATCCACCCAAGGGCAGATTTCTTCTCTCAAGCCTGTCTTCCAGACCAGAAAAGAGGTAAGCCTTTCTTGGGTGCGTGCAGGATCTGTCCTCCTTAGGGGTTATTGTCCCGGTACCTATCGCAGAAAGAGGTTTGGGGTACTATTCAAATGTTTTTGTGGACCCAAAGAAGGAGGGTACTTTTCGCCCGATTCTGTACCTAAAGTGCTTAAACAAATTTCTAAACGTCCCCTTGTTAAAGATGGAGACAATAAGGTCCATCCTTCCCTTAGTTCAGGAAGGACAGTTAATGACCACTTTAGATCTGAAGGATGCTTTCCTTCACGTTTCAATCCACAAGGATCACTTCCAGTTTCTAAGGTTTGCGTTCCTGGACCAGCGCTTCCAGTTTATTGCACTTCCATTTGTTCTAGCTACTGCCCCAATAATTTTTACGAAGGTTCTAGGAGCTCTTCTAGCTGTTGCCCGAACACGGGGTATAGCAGTAGCTCCCTACTTGGACGATATTCTGGTATTCTGCTTCGGGATATCTTGCCCTCCGGACCTCTTTAAGGCCCTCTGTGGCTCAGTGTATGTAGGTAATTGGTCTCATGGTGTCCAACATTCCCTTTACCAGGTTCCGTCTCAGATCGCTGCAACTGTGCATGCTGAGACAGTGAAATGGCTATCATTCGGATCTGTCTCAACAGATCTCTTTGGACAACAGGTTGAGAGAATCGCTCTCTTGGTGGCTTTGTCCCGAAGGACATCCTTCTTAAGACCATCCTGGGAGATTGTGACTACGGATGCAAGTCTATCAGGATAGGGAGCTGTTTGGGTTGCCAAGAAGGCACAGTGCCTGTGATCTCAGTTGGAACGCTCCCTCCCGATCAACATTCTGGAACTTAAAGCAATCTTTAATGCTCTGAAGGCTTGGCCCCTTCTGGGTTCATCCTAGTTTATCAGATTCCAATCGGACAATATAACTTCGGTGGCTTACATCAACCATCGGGGGGGAAAGAGAAGCTCCCTAGCAATGAGGGAGGTATCTCGAATTCTGGAGTTTTAGCGATCCACTTTCCTGGTGTGGACAACTTTTAAGCGGATTTTCTCAGCAGACAATCCTTTCATCCGGGGGAATGGTCTCTCCATCCCGAAGTGTTTGCGGAGATATGCATTAAGTGGGGGACACCGGAGAAATATCTCATTGTGTCTTGTCTCATCACTAAGCTACCCATATATGGTTCGAGGTCCAGGGATCCTCATGCCGAGCTAATAGATGCATTAGCAGTGCCTTGGAGGTTCAGTCTAATTTACCTTTTCCCGCCGTTACCACTTATTCCTTGTGTAGTGGCCCACATCAAGCAGGGGCAGGCATCAGTGATACTGATTGCTCCCTCGTGGCCGCAAAGGATGTGGTTCGCAGATCTGATGAGGATGTCATCTCCTCCGTGGAAGTTACCTTGTCGCAGGGATCTGCTGGAACAAGGTCCTTTTGTTCATCAAAATCTAGATTCTCTGAGGCTGACTGCGTGGAGATTGAACGCTTAGTCCTAGCCAAGAGAGGTTTTTCTGAGAGAGTGATTGATACTCTCATTCAAGCTTGTAAGCTGGTTACTCATCGCATCTATTATAAGGTATGGAGAACCTACTTATTCTTATGTGAAGAGGGTGGATTTCCATGGCATAAGGTCAAGATTGACAGGTTCCTATCGTTTCTCCAGGATGGTCTGGAGAAAGGCCTTTCTGTCAGTTCCCTGAGGGGACAGATTTCGGCCCTATCTGTTTTACTGCACAAGAGGCTCTCAGAGCTTCCCAATGTACAGTCCTTTGTTAAGGATCTGATTAGGATCAGACCTGTGTTTAGATCTAAGGCTCCTCCTTGGAGTCTAAATCTTGTTCTTAAGGTGTTGCAACGGGCTCTGTTTGAGCCTATGCATGAGATTGACATTAAATTGTTGCCCTGGAAGGTTCTTTTTCTACTGGCTATTGTTTCTGTGCGCAGAGTATCTGAGATTGCCACCTTGAAATGTGAGCCTCCTTATCTGGTGTTCCACTCTGATAAGGCTGTCCTACATACTAAGTTAGGTTTTCTTCCTAAGGTCATGTCAGACCGCAACATCAATCAAGAGATTGTGGTTCCTTCCTTGTGTCAAAACGTTTGCTTCATAATCTGGACGTGGTTCGCGCCTTGAAGTTCTACCTTCAGGCTACTAAGGATTTTAGACAAACTTCCTCTTTGTTTGTTGTCTGTTCAGGGAAGCGTAAGGGACAGAAGGTCTCTTTGACTTCCTTATCTTTTTGGTTAAGGAGTGTTATCTGCCTTGCTTATGATACAGCGGGACATAAACCTCCTCAGAGGATTACAGCTCATTCTACTAGAGCAGTGGCTTCCTCTTGGGCCTTTAAGAACGAGGCCTCTATGGATCAGATTTGTAAGGCGGCTACCTAGTCCTCCTTACACACTTTTTCTAAATTTTACAAGTTTGATGTTTTTGTGCTGAAGCAGCTTTCAGGAGAAGGGTTTTGCAGGCTGTGGTGCCCTCAGATTAGGGTCTGCCTCTCTTTTTGTCCCTCCCATTATCATCCAGTGTCCTCTAGAGCTTGGGTATAAGTTTCCCAACAGTAAGGAATGAAAATGCTGTGGACTCTCCTTGTATTAAGAAGGAAAACTTAAATTATGCTTACCAGATAATTTAATTTCCTTCTGTATAAGGAGAGTCCATGGCCCCCGCCCGTGTTCTATGATGGGCGGCCCTCTAAATTATAATTCTCTTCTGGCACCATTTATACCCTGATATTTCTCCTACTGTTCCTTGTTCCCTCGGCAGAATGACTGGGGGATGGGGGAAGTGGGAGAGGTATTTAAGCCTTTGGCTGGGGTGTCTTTGCCTCCTCCTGGTAGCCAGGTTCAATATTTCCCAACAGTAAGGAATGATGCCGTGGACTCTCCTTATACAGAAGGAAATGAAATTATC